>NC_079439.1:40628400-40805900 GCF_903798145.1 Danio aesculapii | reverse complement strand
ACAACTTGAAATCAGCAAATAGTTTCAAGACAAAAAGCATGCGAGTTATTCAATGAGAGCAGCCATTTTTAAAAGATAAAAAACAGCCCTTCCACTGCCTGCACTGTCATGAAAATCCACAAGAGGGCAAAATACAAGTATCAAATTATATACAACAGGTGTTCAAGCCAAAAATTGATCAGGTTGATAATATATAGGTCTTGGAAACTTGTGTATCAAATATGATATGTGCTGCAATAGACTGTCTTTAGCATCCATTCTGTAGTAAATGTGCTGTCCTGTAGTCCATTATGGCAGAGAACGTAAAATATATAAACACCGAGGCGCTATATATAACTTATAAATGAATAAACCACCTGTAAGGATAAAAAAAAAGAATCGAGTTATGGAAAAAAGTCACATATTAACCTAACAGAAAAATAAATCTTAATGTGTTAAAAAAGAAACTTCACAATTTAGTGTCTGCATGAAATTTATATATATATATATATATATATATATATATATATATATATATATATATATATATATATATATATATATATATATATATATATATATTAAATACGAGTGTCTTTTTAAATTTTCGATTAAAAAAAGACAAAATATGGGTAAAATAGATTTCCATCTTTGTTCCTTGTTAACAGCACAGCCTGCCTATTCTGACTTGTACTTATTGAAATAATAAATCACTGCTACACTGAATGCCATTTTGTGGTTGTTCTCTTCTCTGTAGATCATGCTGAAATTGTATGGTTTTGGTTTAGACTAACTGAAGGTCTCTCTTTGTTCTGGTTTTGGCAGGTCTGCCATCACTGTGTTCCCTCAGAGAACAGATGAAGGGCATGATTTCCGTGTTTGGAACGGTCAGCTGATAAAGTATGCTGGCTATCAGATGGATGATGGTAGTGTGATCGGAGACCCAGCGAGTGTAGAGTTTACACAGGTAACCAAAATATATGACCACCGTTTTAGTTTAGCTCTTACCTTTCAATATACATTTTGCCAACTATATACTTCTGTTATGAAATCATGTTGAATTTTGCACACTGTTTTTATAGTTGTGTGTTCAGCTTGGGTGGAAACCAAAGTACGGTCGCTTTGATGTGCTTCCATTAGTCCTGCAAGCGAATGGAGAAGACCCTGAAGTTTTTGAAATTCCTCCTGAACTGATCTTGGAGGTCCCCATTGAGCACCCAGAGTAAGTGTTTAGGTTCTAAGAGAAACTGATTTTTTTTAGGATATCAAACATAACATATATATAAAGGGACAGTTTGCAGAAAAAAAGAAAGTCTGTTGTCATTTACTCCACTTGTTGAACACAGTAGAAGATATTTTGAAGAATGTTTGTAAATGGTTGCAGTTCATTATTACTTTTTTCCTATTACTTTTCCAACATTCTTCAGAACATCTTTCATTTAGGGTCAATTAAACTTTTAAAGACTTTTGATGAGTTCTAATAACCCAGCATTTCAGAAAACTGAATTTTCTTCTTATGAGCAGGTATGAATGGTTCAAGGATCTAGACCTGAAGTGGTACGCAATTCCTGCAGTTGCCAACATGCTCATGGAAATCGGTGGTCTGGAATTCACAGCATGTCCTTTCAACGGCTGGTACATGGGCACAGAAATTGGAGTTCGGGACTTCTGTGACAGTCAACGCTACAACATTTTGGAGGTAAATTAGCCTTACTGTCTCATGGCAGTAGCTTGGCTTAGCTATTTCTGATACTGATGTTTTGTATTAACTGATTTATGTCCTGTAGCGCATTGGCCAGTTAATGGGCTTAGAAACACGCAAGCTCTCATCACTGTGGAAAGACCAGGCACTTGTGGCTATCAATGTTGCCGTCATCCACAGCTATCAGGTAAAGTATTCCTTCACCTTTGTCTTATGAAATCAATAATATGCATGTCATTTTACTAGCCGAGTCTGCTGTTTATTGTCTACAATATTATCGAAATTGTTAACAATGTGCAAGATGACAGCATTCATTGTCCTCTATATGTAAGTTATTGTATTTTTTTACAATAGTTTGGGTTTTGTTTTTTACATCGATAAGATGAAATCTAACATATGACATCAACAGATGATCATGATCTCCTATGTGGTTTTACAGAACTGCAATTAATATAGAGTGAGTTAAATAGACACATTGTTGTTTTTTTTGCTGTCTTGCAAAAGAAAATACCTTTAAATGTTTGATGTTTCTTTTCTGGATGGAAGTGTTTTGAACAAATCTTTTGATCTAATGATTAATTTGCTTCCTTTTTTTTCATTCAGTGAACGATTTAGTGAACCACTCATTAAACCAGGGACTTACTGCAATCTACGCGCAGCTTTATTTGATTTATTATTAAAAACAAATTGACAGCTATAAAGCAGCCAAGGTACCACACTAAATGAGGGGTGCTCAAACTTGGTCCTGGAGGGCTGGCGTCCTGCAAATTTTAGTTCCAACCCCAATTAACCACACTTGAACAAGCTAATCAAGCTCTTTCTAGATATACTGAAACTTCCAGGCAAGTGTGTTGAAGGAAGTTGGAGCTAAACTATGCAGGACACTGGCCCTCCAGGATTGAGTTTGGACACGCCTGCTCTAAATAAAAATTGTTTTAACTCAAATTTGGGTAGAAATCCCACACAAATTTCTATATTAAATCTGTTGGGTTCATCCATATTTTACCAAATCTGGGTTTAAAACCACATTCAGCAAACAATTGTTTATTTCTAGGAAAAAAAATAGCCAAAATATTGATACACCCTTTGTTGGATTGATACACCATCACACACCCCTATATAGCCACTGTGAAAATAGAATAAGCCAAGCTAAAGCCATTTAGAAACGTGTTGGTCTTCATGTTGATTTATTTCCATGCAGAAAAATAAGGTCACCATCACAGATCACCATTCAGCAAGCGAGTCCTTCATGCAGCATTTGGAGACGGAGGTTCGTTTGCGTGGAGGCTGTCCAGCGGATTGGGTCTGGCTGGTTCCACCGATGTCTGGTTCCTTAACTCCAGTCTATCATCAGGAGATGCTCAACTACATCCTGTCCCCGTTCTTCTATTACCAGGTATCTTAATAAACAATAATCAGACATAGTTTTATCAGACGTGGAAAAATGTAGGCCACAAGACATCCCTGTCCATGTAGAAAAGTGTGATATGTTTGTGTTTTTGAAGACTGATCCATGGCTAACACACAAGTGGAAAGATGAGAAGAAAGGACTTCGGAGATGCAAGGTCAGCTTTAAAGGACTGATCAGGTAATGGCAGACCGGCAACTTATAAACAACGACAACTATTTATTGACTAATTTGCATGTCATTAAAATAAAACATCTTTATTTGTCTTCTTTGTAGAGCTGTATTTTTCTCTCAAACACTCATCAAAGCAGTCCTGGCCAAGAGAGTGCACTGTACTGTTCTCTATGCCACAGAAACAGGGAAGTCACTGAGCTTTGCCAAAAAACTGAACACCATGCTCAACCGGGCCTTTGACTCCAGGGTGAGAAATGCTGTCTTTGGGGAAAATGCTTTCAGTCTAGATTTATAAGCAAAGCAGGATATGAAGAACAACAAAAAGCTATTTAAAGTAGATTCATTCTTGTTTTCTGTTACAGCTGGTATGCATGGAGGAATATGACTTCAGTGAACTTGAGACAGAGACCCTTCTGATGGTAGTCACCAGCACCTTTGGAAATGGAGAAAGTCCAGGAAATGGAGTGGTATGAGTGCAATTTTGCTAACTATATTATTATTAACATTTAATTATAATAAAAAGGATTTCGAAATTTTGTGGTTTGCAAGTTTCTACTTGTGAAAAAAAAACGTTCAACGCTGCATTTTTAGAACAAAAAGAAAGAAATTTGTATTATTTTAAAATAATTTATATTGCAAATCTAACAACTGCTTCTATAGATACATGTTAAAAAATAATTTATTCATGTGATTCAAAGCTCAATTGTCAGCATTATTACTAAATCATTCAAAATAAGAAAAAAAAAGATTTAAAATTGATTTATTTTTTTGAATTTTTTGATCATTTAAATGATGACAATTTATTAATGTCACTTTTGACTAATTTAGTGCCCTTGCTAAAGAGGTCTTTATTTTAATATTTTTTTAAATCATTGACCTAAACTTTTTAACAGTATTGTTTAATAATCATAATTTACATGATTTCTACACACTTTTCAGTGGTATTAATATATCTGTTTAATTAATATATGTATATTTTTTTATCCTTCAGACCTTCAGGAAGCAGCTTTTTAGCTTGCAAAACATGAAAAACACCATCAGGTCAGTATTCTAGCACTGAAAAGATTTTTTTTTTTCAATAGTAATGTCAATATTCTCCAGTAGAGCACAATCCCTGACTTCCTCTTTTCACCACAGGTATGGTGTGTTTGGCCTGGGCTCACGTGTCTACCCACAGTTCTGTGCCTTCGCCCATGCTGTGGATGACAAGCTTGCGGAGCTGGGGGCCAAACGTCTGACAGCCACAGGCGAGGGCGATGAACTGAACGGGCAGGACGAGGCTTTCTCTGCATGGGCTTGCACTGCTTTTACGGTTGGTGCAGGTTTTCAAAAGGAAAATAAATGAATATAAATAATTTGCTGTAGCAAAGAATGAACGAATGATGTATCTCTGTTTTAAATTGAAGGACGCTTGTGAGGAGTTTAACATCAAAAAGCAGCTGAAAGCTGTGGAGCAGCAGACGGAAGGCTGGGACCCTCAGAGATACAGAGTCCAGCAGGACAGCTGCACTCTGGATCACATTACAGGTACATCTTTGCCTTTACTTAAAGGCAGGGTAGGTGATTTGGCACAAAAATATTTTTGTTATGCTTGTTAAAAGGCTCTTGACATCTCTATATTGTTCATTAAGTTAAGTGGTCTAAAAGTATTTATATGTATATATGTATTTATTAGCCTCTCTAAAGTCACCTACCCTACCTTTAAAAAAAAGAAAAAAAAAGAAGTAGTTTGATAAAGTTTTAGCTAAACTCCATTATTATATTTCTGTTTGTCCAGCATTGTCTGCTCTTCACTCTAAAACCGTGTTTCCTATGACTCTCAAGAGAAGACAGAAACTGCAAAGTGCTAAGTCAAGGTTTGATTCTACAACTTCACTTGTTTTTGACAGCTAATATAACTACTAATGTTTATGGTAGTGCTGTTTCGTTTTTATAAATGTATGTATTTTTATTCTTCAGTCGTTCTACTATCCTGGTTGAGCTGAAGACGGATGGAAACACAGATGCCTTGAAGTTTGCTCCTGGAGATCATGTGGGGATTTTTCCAGAGAATTCTTCGGAATTGGTGCATGGTATTGTGAAGCATCTCCCAGATGCCCCTCCTGATAACCGGAGCCTTCGTCTGGAGACCCTCTCTGAGTCCAGTCATGGTACAAATCTCTAATGGCAGTTCTTATAAACTATAGGAGGGCCCAATTTATATATAAACTTACAGAAGAAACTTACAAACTAACAGAAGAAAGAAATGATGGCCGAATTTTTCCAGTTAGTTTCAAAGTCATGCATATATTTGATGGTTCTTTTTCCTGTGGCGCTTTTCAGAGGACAAGAGATGGCAGACAGATGAACGTCTCCCTGCTTGCACGCTGTTCCAGGCTCTTACATACTTCCTGGATGTCACGACTCCACCTTCACAAAGCCTGCTGCGCAAACTCTCTACAGTGGCGGATCAGGAAAAGGATCGCAAACGACTTGAAGCACTCGCATCGGTATTTACCAATACATTGTTTCCAAATGTATTCCCTAAACGTTAACCTTTAAGAAATGAGACTTTTGTTTTGTACTAAATGACCAGTGGATATATTTACAGCTTTCCTCCATTTTCCCATAGGACTTCCAGGAATATTCCACATGGAAGGATTTCTACAGGCCCACCTTCTTGGAGGTTCTTGAAGAATTTCCCTCTCTAAAAGTCCCTTCCGCCTTCATCCTGAGTCAGTTTCCTCTGCTGAAGCCCCGTCTGTACTCCGTCAGCTCTTCGCTGGACTGCCATCCCAATGAACTGCACCTTACAATCTCTGTGGTGGAGTACCAGACCCAGGGTGAGACACAAAAACAAAACACTGGATAATAATTTAAATGATTTTATCTGACGTGAAGATAACATTCTGTATTATTGTAGGTGGAGCAGGCCCAACGCATTTCGGCACTTGCAGCACATGGTTCAACACCATCAAAAGAGGACACACAGTTCCCTGCTTTGTTCACCGGTATGAAGATCTCATTTACACACTTCATTCTCAATTGAATGGGTTAGTTCTTCAAAAAATGACAAATCTGTTATTAATTACTCACCCCCATGTCCTCCCAAACCCCTGAGACATTCATTTGTCTTCAGAACACATATTAAGATATTTTAGATGAAACCAGAGAGCTCTCTAATCCTTCATAAACAGCAGTTCGTCCAGAAAAGGAACCGAAAACATTGTCAAAACTTCAGTGGTTGTAATCATAGGAAGCCCCAAGAACACTTTTGTGCAGCAAAAAAAAAACTGTAAATAGAAGTCTGTCAACCAATGTAAACATCGTAACAAATCTTCATCCTGATCTGATACATAAAACAAACTAACAGAAAGTCATTTTTACAGTTTTATTGGCACACAAAAGTGTTCTCGAAGCCCTTTATGATTCCAGTTGAATCACTGAAGTCACATGGGTAGTTTTGACAATATTTTTGGATCCTTTTTCGGGACATCTTGGGACTATTACTGTCTATGGAGGATGAGGGAGCTCTCTGATTTAATCTAAAATACCTTAATTTATGTTTTGAAGATGAGCAAACGTTTCAGGGGATTGGAACTGTATGAGGGTGAATAACAGATTTTTCATTTTTGGATGAACTAACCCTTTAAAGGTATTATTAATAGACACATTTTGCATTTGGTATCCTAATAGCTAGAATATAATAATAATTAAAGTGTGGCTTGTTTACTGCTCATTATTCCAGCTCGGGGGGTTTCCATCTCCCAGAAGACCCCAGCACCCCAGTTCTCCTGATCGGGGCTGGCAGTGGCATTGCTCCTTTCCGCAGTTTCTGGCAGCAGCGCACTCAGGATGTGAAAAAGACAGGTAAACTGTGTGAACTTCTAATTTAAGGTCATGAAGCTTAAAAACAAAACCTTCTTATGATTACTTTTGCCCTAATGGGCCAGCTCACCCAAAAACTAAAATTTGCCATCTTTGGGGATTCATAAAATACGAGTAATTGGCTATAGGTTGAAGATCGTAATGTTATAAATAATGTTTCGTGTCTTACAAAGAATGATCACATTGTTTCCTTCTAACTACAAGCATTTTCATCTCGTTTTGCCAATATACAGTATGCTTCTTAAAGGGACAGTTTACCCAAAAATAAAAATAAAAATAAAAAATCTCCCAAAAGAGGTCCCGACCCTTTTTGAGTTTCTTTATTCTGTTGGATACTAAAAGAAGATCTTTTTTGAAGAGAGCTGAAAATGTGTAACAGTTGACTTCCATTAAAAACAAATACTATGGAAGTCAATGGTTGCAGGTTCCCAGGTTTTTTCTAAATATCTTCTTTTGTGTCCAACAAAATAAAGGAACTGATACAGGTATAGAACAAGTAAAGCGAGTAAATGATGACAGAATTTTCATATTTGGGTGAATAACCCCTTTAACTCTCAAAGTGCTGCTAGTCTTTAACTTGTTTTATAAATCATTAAATGATCAAGTTTTGTTTTTATGCATTCATTTAGCCAAAAATTGCCTTATTTTTGTTTAATCTAAAATTCTATAAAACGGTCACTTTCTCAAACACCAAGCAGCAACTGTTTTAACCTTATAAGGATTCAATTAATATATACTAAATGCTTCTTGAGAAGCAAATGGATCATTTTGCAATGATTTCTGTAAACTGGAGTTGTGCTCAAATCTCTACGGTCACAATAATACATTTTATTTTAAAGGTCCCATGAAATAAAATATTTTTTTAGATGATAGTTTCAGTATGTTAGTTTTTATTTTATATATTTTATTTAAACTTTTTTTTCTTTTTTTTAAATTCAAAAACAATACAAAGGAAATCCACTGGTATAAACATAGCAACCCCAGGAACAAATCAGAAAATAAAAATTAATTAATTAAATTGAATAAATAACAAACGGGGGTATATTTACCAATCAAAGCAATCTTAATGTTCAAATGTAATTATCAGAGTATGATCAATTGATACAATAAAATGTTGGCATAGCTCTGATCAGTTTTGAGGAAATCCAGAAAAGGTTGAAATTTGGTTCCAAGGAGCGTTCCTTTTGAGCTGAATGACTCGATACAATTCACCCATCCACTCTTTGAAACATGGAGGGTCAGAAGTTTTCCAGTTTAAAAAAAGTGTCCTTTTTTTCCCGCAAGAGTTAGGCCCATCAAACGGAATTCTCAGAATTTCCAAGAATTGCAAGACAATGTTCTGGCTAAACCTCTATTTGAACAACCTTGAAAAAAGTATGTTCGTTTTAAGGATATCTATAAGCTAATATGCAACAAAACAGTGACAAAATTTGTGTTTAGAAGATATAAATCTAATATAAACATCAAAAGCTTACTTTCGTTTAAATGGATCAAATAATTTTTCCTCATCACCTCATACTTCCGTTTGTCATCAAATCTTGACCAATTAGATGCTCTCTAGTATCTGATATGCCCCGCCCAATTAAATACATTTCTCATTTGTTTTTCATTTGATGCTCTTGAGCTCAACCACTCTCACTGGCAGAGCTATGATTAAAAACAAAACCCCATTGGCTGTATTTTTTAAAAAGGGGAGGAGCTACTGCGTCCCACCCTCTCTTCATAGTTTGGTTGAGATTTTGTCAAACAAAAACAAAAAAATGCACATTTCAAAGCCCTTCATGGGACCTTTCAATTAGAAATCAATTTGAAATAGATTTCATAGGTTACAATTTTACACTAAAGTACCATTTGTACTGCATGAGCTCCAGATATCTTACAAACTCCAAATTTGAAACAATTCTGATTTATACCTAATGTCTAATTTGTATTTTAAATCCAGGTTGTCCTAAACTCTCATCTTCTCATTTTTAGGTCAGCAAATTAGCCCCATGTCCCTCCTGTTTGGCTGTCGTGATTCAGAAACAGACCATCTGTACAAAGTAGAAACCCTGAAGTTGAGACTTAATGGTATTATGGGAAATGTCAATACAGCTTATTCACGCCAGCCTGGGAAACCAAAGGTACGTCTGTTCATTTCTGTTGTACACTTAAAACAACATTGATTTACCGTTTACTATATCAAAATTCAGCAAGATTTAGTATATGTGTGTGTTCTGTCACTAACCTTGTGCTTTTGTTGTTGGAGCAGATGTACGTTCAGGATGTTTTGAAGGAGCAGCTTGTTGAAAAGGCTTTGGAGGTTCTTCACAAGCGCGCAGGTCATCTTTATGTCTGCGGTGGAATGAACATGGCCAGAGATGTGGCTCGAACTTTGCAAGATATCCTGGTTAACAACACAATCATGAGCGAGGCAGAAGCTGGAGAATATCTGGATATGTTGAAGGTGAGCTTACTTTTAATCCTCACATCTTTGTATGAGCTGCTGCGAGATCAATAAACTCATGACGTCTTCATTGGCAGGTTGAGAAGAGATACCATGAAGACATTTTTGGAGCTTAAAGGGAGACTTCACTACAGTCTGAGTGAAACTACAAATGTGATTCTGATGGTTTTTTCCCATTATTTAACTATTTATATTGTTGAACTATTAACTGATGTTGATATCTGTTTCTTGTTTATATTTTCAACGCTCTTTCATGTTAATTACTCTATTTTAAGAGGCAAATGTTTGGCTTTAGTTTACCGAGCAGATGTTATGTATGTGTTTTATGTCTGAAAGATATCTCTGACATTTTTAAAAATGTCTTTTATGCACATTGTCTTTTGGAATATTTGTCAATTTATTGATCAAAGCATTCTCTTTTTGATAAAAAATATAATCTTTTTTGATCATTTATACTATTCACTAATTATTTTCCCTATATAATGTATGGTAAAATGGATTTGACTTAAATCAGAACTGAATTTAATAAAGGGGAAATGTCTGTGTTCATGAAGTGTTCAATTCTTCTGTAAATAAATGGTCAGATATGTATAAAATGTTTTTTCGTGTGTTTATTTCAGTGTAGTGGGAAAAAATATTTATGATTTCACAATTAAGAACATCATTTGAGAATTACAGTATGAACCTTTATTCATGACCAGTATGTAGTTTATTTTAACTAATTTGAATGTATAACTCGTGACTTGCATATTTGACACCAAATATTTAAAAAATAAATATTACTCAACTGTTTTGAAATAGAAGGTATTTTACTTGAACATTATCATCTAATACATTTCATTTAATTGTTCAATAATATTTGTTGAAGTAGATTGAAGTAGATTCTCACTGAAATCATCTCTTTTAAAAAATGCGAACACAAACACGCTTTTGAAAAGAGCACAATTACTTTTAATTTATTTACAAACAATACAAAAAAAAGAACAATTATGTCTTCTGCAGCATCCTGTTCATATCCTACTCTATTGGGGGAAAAAAGATAAATTAGTAATTTGATAAAATTACTAACACTACCTGACAAAAGTCTTGTTGCCTATCCAAGTTTTAGGAACAACAAAATAACTTGACTTCTAGTTGATCAGTTGGTATCAGAAGTGGCTTATATGAAAAACAAAGGCCTCTAGATTACACGTATTTTACCAAAATAAAACATGATCATGCCTTGATTTTTATATTTAATTACGACAGTAAGGTCTGACTTTGCTTAGACAAAAGTCTTGTCACTTAGACTGAAATAATGTCCAGTATAGAATATAAAGTCATGGTGCAGTGGAAAAAGAATTAATATTGTTTATGACTCCCATGAGCTTGGAGGACTGTATTCATACATCTCTGCCATGACTCAAATAACTTTTTAATAAAGTCATCTGGAAAGGCAAAGAAAAGCGTTCTTGCAGAGTTCATCAAGATTATCTGGATTCATCCTCAATGCCTCCATCTTACCCCAGACATGCTCAATAATGTTCATTTCTGGTGACTGGGCTGGCCAATACTGGAGCAACTTGACTTTCTTTGCTTTCAGGAACTAAGATGTGGAGGCTGAAGTAAGAGAAGGTGCGCTACCCTGCTGAAGAATTTGCCCTCTCCTGTGGTTTGTAATGTAATGGGCAGCACAAATGTCTTGATACCTCAGGCTGTTGATGTTGCCATACACTCTGCAGATCTCTCGCATGCCCCCATACTGAAATGTAACCCCAAACCAAATTTCTATGAGACTTTTGGGTCCATGCGGATTCCAACAGGTCTTCTGCAGTATTTGTGATGATTGGAATGCAGTTCAACAGATGATTTATCGGAAAAATCTACCTTCTGCAACTTTTCAAAATTATCAACTAAAAGTCAAGTTCTTATTTGTTGCTCTTACAACTGAGATTGATGACAAGACTTGTGTCAGGTAATATACACTTCTAATCAACCCCACCCAAACCCTCTTGATATCTAGAAATTCAAATTTAACAGTGATTCATGTGAAATTATGAGACTGAAAAAAAACAAACCGTTGGGTTTTTATTTCCGATGCGACTTCTTGGATGCAGCAGCCTCTTTACGGCCCTGTCTTAAACCCTGTTTAAAAAAATAAGCAAAAAGTGAAAAAGCAGGTGGACAAAGAGATGCTTGTAAATTACAAGAAAAATAACTGTACCATATAGTATCCAGTGTGATAGCCGCTCATATACCAAGAAATCAGCATACTGCCCAAAGCCTCGTCGTCCTCCACAAAGTCTGGACTCATTGGTGGCGGTGGTGGGATCATCTGCACCAATTCATCACCATTACAAATACACTCATCCCACTCTCTGTAAAGCTTTGACCACACTCTAAAAATGTTGGGTGGTTGATGTAACCAAAAATATAGTAAAATAATGGACAAACCTAAACGTTAAATAATATTTAAACCTTTTAACCCAATGATTGTGTTTGTCCATATCTGACCCACAAGAGTGAAGATCCACCCATCCATCCTGTATAATCGATTTTTAACCTTTGTGTACTGTTCAAATGTACTACCCTTTCGTTGTGTTCATAGCTGTTTTTGCCATTATGCCTTCCTTTATAACAACATTTTTTTGATTGCAAAGCCACGACACCATATAATCATGCATTCTTGATTGTTGAGGCAAAATAAGTAATTTTTTTCTGTTGATCATCAGTTGGCAGCATAACACATATGTCCACATATATGCCAGAAACATAA
The DNA here is from genome assembly GCF_903798145.1 of Danio aesculapii. NCBI lineage: Eukaryota > Metazoa > Chordata > Actinopteri > Cypriniformes > Danionidae > Danio > Danio aesculapii. The sequence continues at coordinate 40,793,569 of NC_079439.1, read as the reverse complement.
TTGGCACATTTATGTATAAAACACAATGTATGTCCCATATATGTAAAAATAACATCTATGTCCACATGTATGTCAGAAAGATACATGTCCATATGTGTAAAGCACATTTATATGTCTCATAGATGTCAAAACATATATGCCAGAAACATACATGTCCCCATATATGTCAGAATCGGAACATTGGCATCGCTAGGCCTATTTTAGGGGGGCTGTAGCCCCCCTATATTTCTACTCAGCCTCCATAAAACTTTTCCGATTAGCTCATAAACTGTAGACCAAATTATTGTGTCTGTCCCCTTTAAATTTGATATGAAGATGGCAGCAGAATTCGGCTCCTCCCTGACTTTCATTTTTCAATTGATCAGCAAACCGCAGCTGTGCAGAGCGAGAGAACAAGGTGTGTGTTTATTGATAAATTGTTATAAAATATGCTTATTTGCAGTTCTTTGCTATGGATACACTTGTATCACTTGTCATATAGGAGCAATCGGGTTTCCAATCATCTGTTTCCTCAGTGCTCACCTCATAATCACAGCTGTTTCCTCCAGCGAAAATGTAACTCTTAACAAACATTTAACTATTTTTATACCAAAATGAACTACCAATATAAAACACATTACAATGCATGTGGCATTACAAATACCAGTCATGCACAGAAAGTATTAAACACAGCGACAGAACCACTTAGTGAATGTACTCATTTTAACTGTCAGAGTCACTGACAGAAACATCACATGTTGTCTTGTACTAAAAATATTCCCCATTTTAATATTATGATTCAGTTCGTGAAATATGTGAATTAGCCTGTACTGCTAGTTTAGCATACACCCTACCATATTAGTCAAACATTTTAAGTGTATAACTATTACATTATTACTTATAAATACATTAGGATTATATATATATATATATATATATATATATATATATATATATATATATATATATATATATATATATATATATATATATATATATATATATATATATATATATATATATATATATATATAATATACACACATATATATATATATATATATACACATATATATACACACATATACAATAAATAATTTAGATGTTTGAAACATGAATGTCCTAAATATTTCAGAAGCATATATATATCCACATATATAATGTCACAATGTGGACAGAAAAACATGTCCACATATATTCCAGAAACATAAGTGTCCATAAATGTAATACCCTATGTAAGGGTAGTAAGGTGTAAGGTGTCCCATATACTCTATGTCAGAAATATATAGGTCCACATATATTCCAGAAACATATGGCACCAATAACCCTTTAGATCTGGCTTTTATAGGAAGTTCAATGGAGTGAAACAGCAGAATATAGTGTGTGTCTGCATAAATACACTTACTATGTTCTAAAAGCTGAGCTGCATATTTTTTATTTTCTCAAACATATCAAGGTAAGTGTGCAAAGGTCTATCTCTCACACATACTCACGATGTACTATATAAAAGTCAGTAACTAAGCTTATTTTTTGCACTGTAAATGATGATTAACAGTATTAAAAAACAAATTCACAAAGTGTACCTCTTCCCAACAGGGAAAACCAACAATCAAGAATGCATGATTATATGGTTATAGCTTCACAATAAAAAATGTGGTTATAATGGAAGTGAATGGGGCAAAAACAGCCACAAACACAACGAAAGGGTAGTAAATTTGCCCTAAGTGTATTGTTAAATTTTAGAAAAACTCCAAAGCATTTTCCCAAAATATGTGTCAAAATAAGAAGTCACCAGCAATCATTCCATTTGCTGAAACAGAAAGTTGTGGGCAAATAAGAGCTCAAAACACCACAGAGTAGATGAAAGTATCCCCAACAGCACACAAGGGTTAAAAATACACATAGGTCTGAAAAGCAGATTGTTTCTACCGGTGGACCGAGTGGAATCATGGGAGGCCATCCAGGAAAGGAAGGACCAGGACCTTCTCCTCGTTTGCCATCCATCTGAAGAAAAAAAACGGTCTCTCAGTCTTGTGTGTAATGCACATAACATGCTGGCACACACACTCACTCACAAAAGATTGGAGATCACAAGGAACACACACAAGCATTCAGAAGTACAAATAACAGGGACTTGTGTTCGCCTATATTAATAAACATAGTCAATCCAGAGTGGATACACTAATGAATGGATACCTTTAGACATTACCTTCAGACACATATTAATGCTCATAATGAGTGTATGCCACATTTATGCTTGTATTTAACCAGAGATTCACTTGTGGACATCTTTATCTGTTGAACACAAAAAAAGAGATTTTGAAGAAAGCTGGAACTACTGACTTCCCTAGTATTTGTTTTTTTCCTAAATTCCTACTATGGAAACCCCTACAGGTTCAGCATTCTTCAAAATATCTTCTTTTGTGTTTGACAGAAGAATGAAATTCAAAGGTTTGGAACCTTTTGAGGTTGAGGAAACAATGAGTTATTTTTCTGTGAACTATCCATTTAATCTCAGGTGTAAACAGGGTCTATTTACAACATCTGACTTCAGAGGTGCAGTAGGTGATTGTCTTCAGAATCATTTTTTGTTGTGCTGGTTAAAAGTCTCTGTTTATTCCGATAGTAATGATTAAAGTAAACTAAATGTATTGATATGTTTTTTTTATATTCTGGGTAATGCACAAGACAAAAAAGTTCATCCAATGAAAAATTGTCAGGCCAACAAATAACTTAGAGCGCCTACTATAGATTAAATAGGGTCATATTTAGGTTGTATGGGTCTCCAACAACAGTCTAATATGCATGCAAGGTCAAAAAAACACTTTCATGGTCTTATAATATGGATTTATTTTAACCTACTTATTCCAGGGACTCCCATATGAACTGTCAGCGATTCATTTGTTCCCAAACCCCTCCTTAGCGCGAAGCTAATCTGCGCTGATTGGACCGATGACAGCCTGTTGCGATTGGTCGACACTGACAGGCTTCAGCGCGAGACAGAGTGAAATGCCCAGCACAGCTTATCAACAATATAGAAGTAGTCAGAGTGCATAGTGTATGTGTGAGCATACCTGCCAACACTCCTGTTTTTCCTGGGAGTCTCCCGTATTTCAGACCCTACTCCAGCTACCTACCCATTTTATTTATTTTATTTTGCACATTTTGTACCCACCCATCAGATTATTAATTTTACCTTTCAGAATATTGAATTTTCTGCTCTGAACAAAATGTAGCGGTTTTTGTTGCCTGTGTTTTTAATGCTAGTTCTCCCCGCCCACCGTTCCCATGTGCCTAACAGAGTGTGCCTCAATCTCTGCTTTGGCTGCGTCAGATAAACGGCACAGTGACAGAAAATACTCAAGTAACATTTGTGAAAAAAACTACAGTAAGAACTTTCCAAATGATTATTTGATGTATTAGTTGTGGAGTTGATTCAAGATTTTCTGTCACAATGAGTCAAACACAATGTTGTTACAAAGTTCCCGCACACACATACACAGCGGACACACACACACACACCGTGTGCGTTTAACTTTGCACTGTTTTTGAATTTCAAATGTGACGGGATACACATTACTATTCACTGCTGTATGGATATCCATTATGTTAATGTACTAAATAAGCCTGATTTAACGTCCACAAACCAGGATTGAAGCGTCTTCTTTTATAACTGTACTGACATGCGGCTGTGGTGATAAAGTAAAGATGGTAAAATCGCTGTAATTCATTACAAACATGCACTGTTTTAAAAGCGTTTTAAACTTGTAAAACTCATTCTTGATCACATTTGATGATGATTGATGATCACAGAGAGCTGAACAGAGCTTTTAGTCCCAGTTTATTTGCGCACGTCCTGTCTTGTTGATTTAATTATACGCGTTACTACGGAGACATGTTAATACGTGGCTGTCAATCAATTTGGTGGTCAGGAAAACCACACTCCTACATCACGTTGCAATGTGCCTCAAAAGGGGAAGGATTTGGATTCTATTTTAATATCAGGAAATTACAAAAAGAGATTTATATTCTTTATATTACTCCAAATTGACTGTGGACACACTATACCTACACACAGTTCAGTCCAAACAGCTTACAAAAGATAATTTTCATCATAGGGACCCTATTAATACATAATGTTTATGCCAAACATAAAAATGTCCATATATTACTTTCTATTGCTATTATGTGAACAGTCTGTATTTTTGGGTGAACTAACCCTTTTTGTATGTCTGCATGCAAGCAAGTAAATGGCAGTCAGAGATGTTCACCTTTTTAAAGTGGGGTGGTGGTGGTGGTGGGGGTCCAGGTGGGAAACCGGGAAACCATGATGGGGGTCCCATTGGAGAATTGCTTTTAGATTTGTGCTTTGCATGACCAGACTTCTGTGGGGTGAAGGAGCGATCACTCTCTTCTGTGGAGGACTCTGCTTCTTTGACCTGTATTAAAGCAAACAAACGTCAATATTATGCAACTGTAGAATTCAATCCTTAAATATCCAAGTGATATAAACGTCACACCCTACATACATTTGCCGTCTTCAGAGCATCTTCATCCATGTCTGGAGGCTCAGTCAGAAGGTCACCAAGTTTCTGCTCCTCCTCATTGCCATAATCCGCGTAAAAGACCACACAGGTGCCCTTCTCCTGGTCGATTGAGGTAATGGTGGCAGCGTACAGGTTGCCATCTTCAGACCAGAACGCATAACAGGAGTCTCCAACCTGCCACTGCAAAACACATTCAGTCCATCAGCATCTGCTTGTATTAGAACAGGGTTTCTACAGCTTTCATCAAATCAAATTTAAGACTTTTTAGACCATTATGAACGAAATTAAAGACTTGCACTAGGCTAAACGCCAAGGAATTTTTCTAATGGCCCGGTTAAAATGTTTAAATAACTATTAAAAACAAACTTAACTTAAGGAAACTTAAGACCTGTTTAAAATTATTTAAGACCTACAAAAAAATATTTCAGTGAATTTAAGACTTTTTAAGGCCTAAAATTAACTTTTTGTAATTTAAAACATTTGAAGATTTTTTTAAATGAATTTAAATAATTTAAAACATTTTAAGCAGACACCCTGTAGAACTCCAAATCAACTGACAGACGGTTTGTGATTACCTCTTTATCGGGTGCTGCGTTGCATCTTTTTCTGCTCTTATTCTTTTTGTTGTTTTTCCGCTTCTTCCCTGGGTTGTCATTTTCTTGTGGGGTCGCACCATCCTCACCTTTCAAAGCATTCTGTTGAGTAAAAGAGGAGAAAAACAACATCGAGTTTACTAAAGAAAGATAAACTTAAATGTAACTTTCTAAAGATCACTGTTACCTTGAATGATGCAACAGCTTTATCGTATGCTTTAATCAAAGCTGTATCATCCCAAATGTCAGAATCATCACTCTGAAGACAGAGAAGGGATCATTAAACACTCAACTCTGGGCTATGCTACATTTTTGCTGTTTTTCTAAAAGGATAGTTGACTCAAGACTGAAAATTCAGTCATTATTCTCCCTCAAGTGGTTACAAACCTGTTTGAGTTTCTTTTAGCTGCTAAACACAAAAGATATTTAGAAGAAAGCTGAAACCTCGTGACTGCTGACTTTCATAGTGGGAAATGCAAATGCTATGGAAGTCAATGATTACAGGTTTTTAACTTTCCGAGTAAATACAGAATTTTCCGTTTGGAGTGAACAATCCCTTTACCTAACTGTAAAACTAAATTACAAAGGTAAGGAATAATAAAATAACTTCTATTAGATGTGCAGCTAACAAAACAACAGCTAAAAAGGAGTAAAAGGAATCAGATATGCTCATTTCAATTTAAATAACGAGTCTAGCTAAATCTAACATAGCGAATTATCTTTTCTTATAAAAGGCTCAATACATACTTGACCCGTGCCACGACAAAATACGACATCTTCTGCACCATTGGCCATGGGGATGTATAAAATGTAAAATATTTCCCAAGTCCAACGTGCGCCACTCTGATGAACGCAGCTGCTGATGACGTTCAAATCACGCGACGCTTGCCATGTCCGATTCGCGATTTAATTGTTCTTTTGAGTCGGATCTTTTTAGCAGTCGTAGTGAATCTTTTATGACTCGATAAGCACATTCGAAGGAAAGCTCATGTACAGATAGATTTGGTCAGATATGTCGGCGTTTATTCAGTCTTATTTTATAAGTGACTTTGAATTTAGTTTTAAACATATGTTGTTTTTTTCGACGATTCAAAATAAAATTTGGGAAAACATACAATACCGGTGAAATGTGAGGGGTCAGGGTTTTTTTTCCCATGTTTTTTTTGTAAGGAAATTATTGTGTTCATCATGGTGGCATTTACTAAATGTAAAAATTGTTAAAAATGTATTACAATTTTAAATAACTGCTTTTTTATTGTATGTAGTTTCAAATTAAATTACTACTCCAGTCATTACTGCTTTTATTACAATCACCATTAATAATAATAATAATAATAATAATAATAATATTAATAATAATAATAATTATTATTATTATTATTATAGTTATTATTATTATTGTTGTTATTATTATTATTATTATCATCATTATTATTATAGTTATTATTGTTGTTGTTGTTATTATTATTATCATTATTATTAATAATAATAATAATAATAATAATAATAATATTAATAATAATAATAATAATTATTATTATTATTATAGTTATTATTATTATTGTTGTTATTATTATTATTATTATCATCATTATTATTATAGTTATTATTGTTGTTGTTGTTATTATTATTATCATTATTATTAATAATAATAATAATAATAATAATAATAATAATATTAATAATAATAATAATAATAATTATTATTATTATAGTTATTATTATTATTGTTGTTATTATTATTATTATTATCATCATTATTATTATAGTTATTATTGTTGTTGTTGTTATTATTATTATCATTATTATTATTAATAATAATAATATTAGAGTGATTTCTGAAGAATCATGTGACTCTGAAGACTGCCGTAATAAAGCTAAAAAATTATCTGTAAAAGCACTCGAATAAATTATTAAATTAAATTATAAACTACTTTTGAACAGATATTTTATAGTGCAATAACATTTCACTATTTTACAATTTGTTCTGTATTTTTAATGAAATAAATGCAGCCTTATTGAGCAGGAGAAGCTTTTGACCAGTAGTGTACATAATTAAATTATGTTTCATATTAGCCAAGCTTCATATTAATAAAAAGGTTTCTTGGCTCTTCATATTTATTTGTTCCATTAAGACTGTCTCCTTATATTCTTTCTTTGTGTCTCTTTGTAATTAGCCTACATTATTATTGTTTTATTATTACCCTGCCATCATGTTTGTTTTTGAGCATATTGCTGTTTTATTTTATGTATTTACATTTTGCTTTGTTTCTTAGTTTATAGTTTTTATTTACTTTTTATTAACCAATCAGGCTGTAATGAAACTGGAATATATGAAATTACAACAAAAAAGACTTGCATAATATTTAATAAACAAAGTGTCTGATGTGAATTCTCTAATTGTCCAAAAGGTTAATGGTGATTTTTCTTTAAGCTTTCTTTAAGCTATAGACATGTTGTTTTGGGGTTTTATAATAAAGAAAAACAATTCCTTGGTTCAACTTTTCGTATTAACCTCATTTTATTTATTGGAAAGTTTTTTTTAATACACAAATGCAAATATAGTCAATGTAAGCCAATTTTTTTCTTTTTTTAAACGAGAATTGGAACTGTACCTAAAAACCATCACGGAGTCTCAAAACAAGAAAGCAATTAAAACATAAAAAACATGTGCTTTATTCAATATTCTGCATAAAAAAAAATTCTTGTGCCCTTGCTTATTTTTTGTTTCTTTTTCTTTCTCATTGTCTTTCTTTTCCTTCACCTTTATTATATTTCTTAAAAAATTGTCACATTTCTCTTGTTGCAAAAAGTAATATTTGTATTGCTTGTACTATACTTCTATCCGTTTGTATTTCTATCTGTTGTAATTGCCTGATGTTGTTACAATAAAAAAAGTAAAAAAGAAAAAGGTTGTCATAAATAAAACTGCTTCCTTTGAGTAACCGGTTCTTTGAAATGAACCGTTCGAACAAACCGATTCACAAAAACGACTCGTCAACAACAACTCGGGCTTGCCGTTGCTATGCAACTTATGCTTCCCCCGCGTTAAAACTGCTGCTTCCGACGTTAATGTACCTGTAAATATCTAAAATTCATAATGCTGGATGCTGCTTTGAGTTCATACGGAGCTCAGGTTGTGCTGGCTTCATCGGGCGACGAGAATCATCCACCGGAGAACATTATCGACGGGTTTGTGGACTGTGAAGAGCCAACTAACTGAATTTAGCTAACGCAAACAAAACTTTGGATGAATATCTTTGTCTCATAAATGTGTTTCGTTTATTTCCATAGAAAAACAGAGACGTTCTGGATTACCACAGGCCTGTTTCCACAGGAGTTTATCATCCGTTTCCCAGACAACATGAAGATTCTTACACTCTCCATTCACAGTTACAACAGTAAGCATAAAAATAAACAGTTATGGGATGCTATCTAATATACCGTTGTCTAATGTAGTTTATTTCATTGCAGTTCAAAAACTGAGGATAGAAAAGAGCACATCCGACGATGTTGATCATTTTGAAGAGGTTGCAGATACAGGTAGATCTGAAACCACTCGTGTTACACTGACATTCATTAACTTTCCTGTCTATTTGTTTATTTTTGAGCGTCATATTTACGGGAATATTGTTTGTTTCAGAGTTTGAGCACACAGAGAGCAGCCTGCAGGCCAACGACGTTTCTGTGAGTTACATTTCATTTAATCTTCACATACAGTAAAACACTTCATGTTGCACACTCATGATCCCATCATTTTTCCTTTCTCTCCAGGTAAATGTATCAAATGCAACACATTTGCGGTTTGTTATATTGTCTGGATATGACCATTTTGTGTCTGTGCACAAAGTTAGTGTAGAGTCATGAGATCCGCATCTGTTTTTGTACATTTTCAACAAGCATCTTTCATCTAAAGCTTTGATATAAAATTAACCACGTGGCTCACTGTATATTTTTCTTAAATAAATCTTTCTTAATTTTTCAGTTGTTTATTCAAGTATCCTCCAGTGTTATTATGACTTCTGAATCATCTTTAATCAAAATAAAGCATTAAAAATACATATATTGGATGAAAAATGTTAATGAAAATTTGCCCTGACAACTGTAATAAAAGTAATTGTATGATTCAACAAAAGCTAAAAGTATTAAAACACAGATGGAAAGGTTTTAAAATAGGCAACAAAAGATGACAATTAAAAACATTTTAAATATAATTTAAATATACAAATTTAAAAACAACTAAACAGACAAAACTTTATAACAGTCCTACACCCTTTCATACATAAATAAATGCAAATAAGCAATACATCTCTGGCCAGGGGCGTAGCGGACATTTTAAAAGTGGGGGGGACGGCTGTATGAGATCATATGTTCATATAATTTTTAACCACCTGTTTCTAAATGGTCTGTCTCTAAAATGACTAAAAATGGTCTAAAATGACTAAAAAATGGTCTGTCTGCTAAATGACTAAAAAATGACTAAAGTGAGGGGGACGGATCCCCCCTGTCCCCCCGGTTGCTACGACCCTGTCTCTGGCGTCTTCATGTTGTAAAGTAATTTTGATTTCCAAAATCAGAGCACATTGATTGTATTATACATATTAAACGATTTGTCTAAATGGACAAAAACTCCGTCTTTATACTACTGACAGTAAACTATCAGAGATGTTGGACCATATTAACAACAAATAATTCAAGTACATGTATTATACCTAAAAACAACCAGATATCCACACAACATATGAAACGCATCACTAATTGGTTTTATGGATTTTACTGTAGATGTCAAATATACAAAGACAAAACACGTTAGTGTGTAGAGCCTAAAATGGAGAGAAAATCAAGTGTCTAATCTTTCACAAAACCAGATTCACATTCTGAAGACCCCAAAGCGTGTTTTCTGTGTGGGGGCATTGAGAGCAGCACTTAGACTTAAACCCAGGACAAGACGAGTGTCTGCAGGGTCAATGATCCCATCGTCCCACAATCTAAATGGTTAGAGAAGTAAAACAGAGCAAAAATCAGACTAGGCACATGTAGAAAAAGTAGTATGCCCTTGTTGTCTGGTCATAACATAAACTGTACAATTTCAAACATGAAGGGCATTTCACACCAAGGATTAGAACTATAAATATAATATTTGACTATTTTTGTGTCCACACCAGCAAACAAGCTTTATTTTTTTTAGATTATGCTTTTTTATTTTTGCATTAGTCAGCAGATGTCTTCAGTGAACTGTGTTTCTAGCGCATCTGACCAGTGAATCCAGCTCTTGTAATCAGTCTAATCCAATGGAGAATTTAGCAAATCGCAGTCAGTGTAGTGGAATAAAAACACCACAAAAAACATTTTCCCCAGCAATTTCAATAGCGGCAAAGGTATTTTTATACGTCAATTTGCCATCTTAGCCTGCAAAACCTCCATGTATATTTTATCATTATTTTCCATGATATAACAGTTATAACGATCCATGATATAATAATATTGTATTCTAGATAGTAAATGTAATGAAATAATGTTTGAAAAGAAGGCTTAACATCAAACAGCTTTGTGCTTCTCCACAATGTGGTCTGTAGCTTTAAATTTTGCAAGCAGATTATATTTCAATGGATTCTGATTGGCTATCAGTGTTTTATTGTTTAATAAGCTGGAGTTAAAAACGATCCTGAAAATGTATTCAATTACATTGTTTCTCTTGATATTTTAATCATTATGGTTGTGTTCTGAACTTTTTGTTTGATGTTGCCTTTCAGGCCAGTATTGAAGACATTTCTTCATGTTTCTTCTTCTTTCTTCTTGTATTACTTTACAAAACAATTCTATATATATAAAAAAATATCTTTACCTAAATATTTACTAATGTACCCAAAAATGTACCTCTGTTTAAAAAAATAAATCAACACACCCCTTGTTATAAAAATAATAAACTACACTTTCAGTATCGTATCAGCATATTAGAGTGGTTTCCGATGGATCACGTGACAGTTAAAACTGCTAAAAATTCAGTTAGGCCGTCAAAAAAATGACATTATAAATTACACTTTAAAATATACTTGTAAAAATGTATTATTTTATTGTTGTTGTTTTTTAATATCAGTTGTTTTTTTTAATATTGTTCTTTTTTCAAATAAATGGTTGCTTAGTGAATGCATATAAAATATTTTGTTTTGAACACTGAAACATACTGATGTCAACCTATTTACCTGGCACTGGAATAATATGGGTTTCCCTCCTCTTCAAAGCGTTTGATAATTGGTTCTTTCATTGCAGCTTCCTGCTCTGCGGTAAACTGGAAAATCACCACAAATAATAATAAATAAAAAAACAAAAACAATTATTTATAAAGATTCTTTAAAAAAATAGAAAAAAACTAATTGAACTTTCACGAGATCTAGTTCGGTAATATTCACAAAACAAGATCAGTACATTTGTTTAGTTTTTCATCTTTTACCTCTTTTCCTTCTCTGGCCTTCTGATCCTTGGTGATGGTGGCTAGGACAGTGGCGGCCTGCTCTCCTCCCATCACTGAAATGCGTGAATTAGGCCACATGTACAGGAACCTGGGCCTGTGAGGTGCACATAGGGGCTGTTTATCTCAAGCTCCTCAACTATATTCTTTAGTTAATCAGACACATTCAACATATTTTTACTGTTGTGCCTTTGAGCAGGGATTTTTCAGAAAGTACCGTTCATTTATAAAGCTTACCCATATGCTCTGCCGCACATCCCATAGTTCCCTGCGCCATACGATCCTCCAATGATGACGGTAATTTTAGGCACATTTGCACAGGCCACAGCAGTCACCATTTTAGCCCCATCTTTAGCAATACCGCCAGCCTCATACTCCCTGCCAACCATGAAGCCTGAGGAAAAGAAAGGGACAGAGAACATTATGTGATGAAGGCAATTTCACTAGGCATATGAGAACGTTTGTATTCTCTCAGAACATTTAGTATCAGTATCGTAATTGTTCAGATGAAGTATAAATACTGACCTGTAATATTTTGAAGAAAGAGGAGTGGAATGTTTCTCTGACAGCAAAGCTCAATGAAATGAGTTCCCTATAAAATAGACGTTTTTTATTGTAGTGGTCTATCCAACAATGGAAAACAACTTGATGGGTGACACATCAACTAATTTGAGTTTCAAGCGCACACACACAAATACATGGATGACATGGACTAGGTTTTTAATGTACTTTATGTGAACTATTCCATTCAAGAGCAATATATTCTCTGCCTTTAGAGTTGCTCTGTAATTGCTACTGTAGGGTTTTGGTATTTCTAATCTTGTTTTCTTGATTAGACATTAGACATGTTCTATGTTACATTATAATTATATTAGACACATGCATTAGACATGATGAATTATTTCCAACTGAAAAGGAATATTAAGTAGAGGGTGGCGTTTTATTTTTGTGATCCAAGCTCCAACTTGCCTCAACACACCTGCCTGGAACTTGTATACCTAAGGTGCGTCCCAAATCGCATACTTTTGCACTATACTATTTTGTAGTATAAATAGTGCAGTCACACTGAAAACTCTAAATAATAATAATAATTAAAAAAAAGTGCACTTTAATTACCCGCATATACACTTATTCAATCGTTAAAATCAAGTGTGGCAAGTTTACAAAATCAATGGCCGCTGTTTTGCTCATGTAGCGGAAGGGGTGGAGCTTCCGGGCACTCATGTTGGATTGCTTTATTTATTTTGGATTGTGAAAGTAAAATTCTCCTACAAGAGTGATTATGCCGCCTCCTGATGGTGAATGCGGTTATACTCATGGCAGGTATTATTTCGTAGTTTGGTCATTTATTTCCCTAAATTGGCAACCGTCAAATGTCATCTGGGAAACGGTTTGTATTTCTGCTTATTAAAAAAAACTGTTCCATTTGGGACGACACTACATACATATGCTCTGCTGTTGAGTGTGCAAGTGCAAAAGTACATAGCGCATAGGTGCATAGTGTGCCATTTGGGACGCAACTCTAGTAAGACCTTGATTGGCTTGTTTAGGTGTGCTTGATTAAGGCTGAGGCTAAACTCCAAGGACACCAGCCCTCCAGGGACAAGTCTGGTGACCCCTGCCTTAAAGGAACATTCCACTTTTTTTGTAAATAGACTCGTTTTACAAGTTAAACAGTTGAGTATTACAATTTTTTTAATTTACTCAGCCAATCCTCGGTTCTGGGACTTTTATCTTAGCTTAGCATAAATCATTGAATCAGATTAGCATCTTGCTTAAAAAAAAAAGTTTGGTTCAGATGATTTTCCTATTTAAAGCTTGACTCTTCTGTAATTACATTGTGTATGAAGGCTGACAGAAAATAAGAAATGTTTAATATTTATACTTTTATCTGGTTCAGAACAGGGATGAAGTGACTCTGACCTTCTTTGCAGATTCTGAGAACAGTACACCATTATTGCCAATAATTCCCACAGGATAGCCAAATATCCGTGCAAAACCTTGAAAGCGAATGAAAGAAAGAACAAAGCATGTTCAAAAATTCATGTTGAAATTAATCAAATACAAAAAGATGATTATGGTAAAACCTTCACCTGTGATGAGTGTGTCTCCATAGAAGGCCTTGAATTCATCAAATTTACTGCCATCAACAATACGAGCAATAACCTGAAAGTCAGAACTGTCTTTAAGTTCTTTCTCTTGATGCATTTTAATATTCTAGTATCCCAGTGATCAAGTTGTGAGCAATACCTCACGAATGTCGAAGTTGCGTTTGAGGTTGTCACCCACAATTCCATACAGCTCATCGGCAGGAAACAGAGGAGCTTCAGGAGGTTCCACAGTAACCTAATAAACAGTGGCCGATAAAGGATGAACAAAATCAGCATTAAAATAAAAAATAAAAAAATCAGACAGATTAATCATCTCTGAGAACACTATAGCAGTGCGTCCTCACGTCGAGATTCTTCTTGTAGTTCAGGCTTCGTACAGCTTTCCGTGCAAGATGAAGAGCATGATTATCATCAAGGGCGTAGTGATCAGTTACGCCTGACTTTCTGAGGAAACACAAATGTTCAAACATGACTAAATGAGCAAAAATCAAGCATTATATTAATACAAACATCTGGGTGATTCTCAAACCTGCAGTGAAGATCTGCGCCTCCCAGGTCTTCAGCAGAAACCTCTTCACCTGTAGCAGCTTTTACCTGTTTAAAACACAACTGAACATTTACTACTGCTCAAACTTAACCAGTTAAGTCAAACTTAGCTCATACCAATGGTGGTCCACCCAGAAAAATGGTCCCTTGTTTGCGAACAATGATGCTCTCATCAGCCATGGCAGGCACATAGGCGCCCCCCGCTGTACAGGAGCCCATTACCACAGCAATCTGAAATATTACAGGTAAAACAGATTTACCATGATGCATCAGCTCCTTTAAAGACAGATGTAGAAAAACAGTTTATCTCATGGCGCATTTTATATTCACTTATGGATCTATATTGAAAATTGGCTCATATCAATGGTTGTCAATGCCTAAGCCAAGTAAATGAAGGCATCCCATACTGGCTTAGTTATTTCTATAGGTATTTTCTTCTATAATTGAAAATTATTATTATTTTTAAATCTGATTTTAAGACTGATGATGCATTTTCCATGTTATTAACACTGTATTTTTAAAAATATATTTAATATTATTTAAATAAACATATTTAATTTATAATGCTAATGCTGAGGTAAGAAAACAGCTTTAAATAACACAAAACTAATACATGCCACTATGCCCGTTAGAGGAATACATTTATTTACTGCAGTGTTTCTCAACCACGTTCCTGGAGGATTACACAACATTGCATGTTTTGGATGTCTCCTTTGTCTGTTACACCCATTACAGGTTTTTCGGTCTCTGCTAATGAGCTGATGATCTGAATCAGGTTCGTTTGGTTAAGAAGACATGGAAAAAGTGCAGGGCTGGTGGTCCTCCAGGAACGTGATTGAGAAACACTGATATACTGTATATGCTTGTCTGTCAGGCCAATGTTGTTGACTGTTGTCGCCATCTTGTGACTGAATAATACATAGGTTACTTGTTCATTAGGCATATCAAAGTTACCTCTCTCATAAACATGAGCCTGTTTTGACACATAAGTGTTGCAAACAAGAACAAGACTAAAATAAAATCTAAACCCAAATGCTTTTAAATCCAAATAATAAACACACCACACACCAAAACAATGTCACATTTCCTCTTTTTTACTATATTTTTCATTAAAAATAATTTTGTGTGTGAGCTTGTAGCATTTTAGTTAAGTTAAATGTTGGATAAGTATTTATTAATTTCTTTTAATCATTAATTAATTCTCACTCACTGACTCTCCTTCAGCTTTGTCCCTGCTTTATCAGGGCTCGCCACAGCAGAATGAACCACCCATTTGAATTATTTGTTGTTTATATATTTATATTTACTATGTGATAATTTTATGATTAGTATAATCTTATTGTTTATGTAAAACACTTTGAATTACCATTGTGTATGAACTGTGATATATAAATAAAATGAACTTGCCTTAAATCATTTTAAAGCCATTCCAATTGAAATCCAACAAGCAAAACAAAACAACGCACAAAAAAATAATATTAATAAAAAAGACCTGTGAAATTCCCTCTGAGGAAAGCCGGGCCTGGTTGAAGAAGATTCGTCCAAAGTGATCTCTGTCTGGAAACACATCTGCCTGTCTGGGTAAATTGGCTCCTCCAGAATCCACTTGAAAAAGAAGAGATCCGAGTACACCTCACTTCTAAAACTCCAAGCATTAGTAGAAAGGTTTTATTCTATACATAACATGAAGCCTCTCAGAGGACTCACCCAGGTATATGCATGGCAGATGGTTTTGCTGTGCGATCTCTTGTGCACGGAGGTGTTTCTTTACAGTAACTGGATAATAGGTTCCACCTTTGACAGTAGCATCATTGGCAACAATTAAACATTCCACCCTGTGGTACACAGACACACAGGGAGTTAGAATTCATCATCTCTCGCATGATATTATTAATACAAACATAGTGTGTGTGTGTGTGTGTATTGTTTGCTTCTCACCCTGATACTCGACCAATACCAGTGATTATGCCTCCCGCAGGAACCTCCTCCTTACCATATAACTGATAGGCAGCAAACTGAGAAAACTCCAAAAAAGGAGACCTGCATTCAGGCAAACAGTAAAACAAGTTCAGTGTGAAATTGAAGAGCCAGGACCATTTCAGTGACGACATTTAGTTTGTTTATAACAGTGACTGCATCTGAAATCACATATACTATAGGTGGAAAACAGAATGGTTAAAGTAGTAAACCTGGGCCTGCATTCGTAAAACTTTTAATCTTACCACTAAGAGTTCTGCTAAACAGCAGTAAAAATGTTAGCAAAGAGTTTTCTATCGCCCCCATGTGTCACATTTCTTTCAACGTACACTATGGATGCATTCCAAATGGGATATAATCGCCCTCTAAAGGGCACTTCGGAGTGAAAAAAATCAAGGTTGCCATATTGAAGCGTCATTCCAAGCTGAAGTGCTCAAAAATGGTCACTTCGAAAGGCCCTTTGAGAATGAAGAATTTTGGAAAATACCCTTTAGGCCATGATCCTTGTTTGGTGTCACACGCTGTACTCAATTTATAAGGGCTCATCCTTATGCTCTAATCCAGGGGTGCCCAAACTTTTTCTTATGAAGAGCCAAAAACCGAACTTGAGTGAGGCTAGTGAGCCGAAGGTAAATGTAGTTGCCATAGGAAATTTCCTAATTTATTTTATAATATTTAAAAATAAGTAGAACACCTTGCTTTATATTAACTAATACTGAATCACTTATTTTACATTTTATAATCAATTTATTACAGTAAAAACATCTAATTTATAACAGAACTGAGTTACACTAGTAGTTGCTCTGATTTCCTCACCGATGTCTTTTGCATAGTCCTCTATCAGTCAAGTGACATCTTTTTACATTTTAAAAAAACTGATTTATTTAATTTCAGTTTGCTTTTTTTGTAGTTCAGCAATAAAACAAACAAAAAAGAAAAAATATGTCAAATTAGAAATGATGATCTCTTTTAAAGACATTCGCCACACCCCTCTCCATCCTTCTTATTTCTTTTCTCAGATGGGATGGTAGGCCAAATCAAAGGTTACTATGGGCCAACTTTGGCCCGTGGACCCTACTTTGGGCATCTCTGCTCTAATCCCTTCAGAAGGACCCTTCCTAACGGAACCCACCCTCTATGGTCAGTGAATAAAACGGAATGGCTTAACTGACCAATCAGAGCTCATTGTGTATTTCTCAGGGAGGAGCTTCACAGAACCAGGAAGTCAACAGACTATTTTAAAGAAACCCTGGAGTACTTTTTTGAGATGTTAACATATTTGTGTGTGTTGAGCATCAGTTAAGACAACTTTAGCACCTGTCAGCTTTAATTGTGGGGAAAACTGGATAATTTTGAGCTTTTGTTAGCTAATTTCATCTTCCGGGTTTAAAATTTTTTTTGGGGCGATATCAAAATCGGTGACGTAGCGTGAATTTGCTAGCGGAGTGATGACGTATCGGTTTGTCATTATTATTCATAGTGGAGTTTTCTTATCCTATGAGAAGACCCTGCTTCTTAATTATTCATGAGAGCAAGTGCTTTCTGAAGGCAAGGCAGACCTGCCAAGCTGTGAGACCAAGTCTGCATGCCACGGGTCGTATGTGTTTGTTTCCATGATCCGCGGGGTTTGTTGCATGTTTTTCCCTGCAATTCTGTCCGGGCCGATACAGGAAAGCTGTTGGTTTGCAGCAAACATTTTGTCAAGAAAGCTGTACGAGAATTGAACTTTGAATGGCGAACTTTGTCTTTTATAAGTTGAGTTTGTTAACATTCAGACACATCGCCTATATCCATGCTGTAGTGGTCACCTGTTTTTAAATCCTCCAGATTACCAGCAGGGCTAATGGTTAAAATAGACAGGGCAAGAGACCTGCTGCACTGCTATCCACTGTGACTGCATTCAGACCCGGGGATTGAGGAGGAGAGAAGTCTTCCTTATTTATTGTGTTTATATAAACATGATTATCTTTATAAATGACATAACAAATTGTGGTTTTGTGTATATGAAATTACAAATAACAAATGTAGCAGGACATTAAATTACTTACTGTTTATTTCTTTGAATTTTAACTTTGTGAATTATAAAATCTTGAATCTCCTCACAGTTTGTGTCTCTTTTTGTGAGCCAACTGACATTCGCTCCCCTTTTTTCCCCCTTCTCTGCTAGACACGCCCACCCCTCCCTCTACTTGCAGCGCTCCGTGCCCATTTCTGAGAATTTTTAAAAAAAAAGGTTGACTTGAACAGAAAGAGAGGGGTTTCATGACCCTTTAGGAAGAACAAAAACAGCACCTAATTTTAGAACATTTGTATTGACTTGAAACTTTATTCTGAATCTGTCTGCCTATCGTTAAATAAGAAGCTGCCAAAACAATTGAACTGCTAAAAAAAAAAATTATATTATCATTATAAGCATTACTATTAAATGATCAAATCCCTTTTGGTACACCTATGTAAAACTCTACACAATTTACTTATGTTTGAGATATTTATTTTTTATTTCTTTAGATTTTTTATTTTGTTTTCTTTAAATATTTTTTTTCCTTAACCTCTGTAACATTTGTGTAACTAGCTGTACAATAAATATGTATAATTTGTATTCAGGTCACATGATATTAGTATAAATAATTTTTTTTTTGTATTTCCTGTTACTAATGTCAATAAAATTTTTTTTAAAAACAGCAGCATAGACGTAAAAACACCTGAAAAATAACAAGATTTTATAAAAATTGAAGCATAAAAAATAAAAAATGAAGCATTACAATACACCCCATAAACTCAAGCAAACCTTGAAAAACAGATACTTGACCACCACTTTAATGACAGCATCTACCCAAGAGAGTATGTGCTTTCAGATGCAGCCAGTACATTTGTTTTTACCCAGGATCCAACAGCCTGTCAATGCGTTCCCGAGGCAGGAGCTTTCCTCTGGATGTGTGTAGGTTTCTTGCTTTTTCTCCACCTCCTGTAAAAGTGACAGTGTTGTGTAAACATTAGTGTGTGGATATGCTAAATCTGCCACAAAATACCCTCATGGCATAGTTTTATTCACTGTTTAGTGGTTTAAAGTAAATACTTTAAACTTGCTCACCGAGTTTGATCTTCTCTGCTCTGTCCTTCAACTCCTTCACCAGTGCTTGCATTCGCTCATAATTTTCCTTAAAAGTGAAAGAATGGTTCATGAAATCAACAAATGCAAAGTTTATTGTATAAATAATCATAACTTGTTTTTAATGTTTTAAAGTGGTGTCCCCACATTCATCTTTTTTTTCTGACATTGACCTTGGTGACCTCACAGCAGGTGAGTGAAACTTTTCATAGTTAAGAATTTCTTTGATAAATATTATATAGAAACAATTAAATTTGATTAACCATTTCCAATTTATTTATAAATATGCTTTGATAAACTCAAATTTAAGTTCTTTGAGGAAAAAAAACTAATCAAAGGCACTTGAGAAAAAAGTAGCTCTATAATGAACTGTTTCCTTCTGTCAGTAAAACGTAGTCACATTAAAATATGCATAACATACAGGTTTCCATACGTTTAAATACACTGTATATTCATTACAAACAAATGTAATATTAATATTAAGATGTGCTCTGTAAATACTCATCTGCATGTTTAATTAAAATAAACATATTTCAAAAAACCTCGTAACGTTAGCGTTCTAATGTACTTACAAGTGAAACTGTTGCACACATCGATTCATTAAAAATAATGAAATATATTAAATATAAAAGGTATCCTCTTGAAATATATATATACGCACTTTAATGTTTCTTTAAAATATGCATACATGTTAAAAATCTTGTTTCCTGTTGCCATTTTATAGATTCATCTTATGTAAAAACACATTTTGTCTTAAAGTCTCAACCTGTTAGTGAAGAATTCAAATAAGTTTCCTTTTCTTCTTATTTATGTAACGTTACTACATCAAACTTATTTTCCAGTCTCTTAATTATTAACCATAACTCAGAAAAAGTAAATATATAAAACGTCTGTAGCAGTGTTTTTTGTGGTGGCCAAGGACACAACATGCACGACTGTCGGCAGATAGCAGTAACTCGAGTCCGAGGCTTCATTCGCGGCCTACCTGAAATACTGGAGACTGTGCGTCGGGCTGCGAGCCCACTGTCGCCACTTTATCCGCATGATATAATCTGGAAACGGCAGCATTAACACTCCTGCTCCGAATGAGAGAAACTACCGGTTTTGCATAGTGCAGAATCATGGTTCATCCTCTAAGGACGAACTCTGGCTGTAGCGTCCTCTGACCTGACCGCTTCAATTCGGTCGGACAGCAAACAGTTAACGATGAAGTTTTGCTCACTTCTCCTCTCTGCCAATGAGAACTGGTAGAACAGGAACAGCCCCTTTTCCTTGGACATAAGTCATATGGCAGAAAAAGAGAAGAAATGTTTTCTATTCGTAGTTCTGTAAGTATTGCAGTTTAATAAATTGTGATATGGAAATTAAATAACGAAATAAACGTAGATACCCATAAAAACAGCCTTCATCATTTTATTTACAGTACTTCAAAAAAGATGAATTCAATTAAGAAATAAATAAAAACTAAACGTTTCCTAATATCCTTTTCTGACTAAAGCACAAAACTTTTGTAACAAATATCCACCACTGCATTTACGATTTGCATTTTCACATCTTATAATCAAATTACACAAATCAATATACACTCATCGGCCACTTTATTACACCTTACTAGTACCGGGTTGGGCCCCTTTTTACCTTCAGAACTGCCTAATCCTTTGTGGCACAGATTTAACAAGATACTGGATATATTGACATGATAGCATCACACAGGTGCTGCAAATTTGTCGACTGCATATCCATGATACAAATCTTTCGTTCTACCACATCCCAAATGTGCTCTTTTGGATTGAGCTCTGGTGACTGTGGAGGCCATTTGAGTAGTGAATTCGTCATGTTCAAGAAACCAATTCACACTTTATGACATGGTGTGTTGCTGGAAGTAGCCACCAGAAGATGGGTACACTGTGGTCATAAAGGTATTTACATGGTCAGCAACAGTACTCAGGTAGGCTGTGGCGTTGACTAGTTGCTCAATTTGTACTAATGGAAATATCCCCCACACCACTACACTACCACCACCAGCCTGAACCTTTGATATAAGGCAGGATGGATTCATGCTTTCATGTTGTTGACACCAAATTCTGACCCTACCATCCAAATATTGCAGCAGAAATCAAGACTCCTCAGACCAGGGAACCCTTTTCCAATCTTCTATTGTCTAATTTTGGTGAACCTCTGTGAATTGTAGCCTCAGTTTCCTGTTCTTAGCTGACAGGAGTGGCACCCGGTGTGGTCTTCTGCTGCTGTAGCCCATCCGCCTCAAGGTTTTATGTGTTGTGAGGTCAGAGATGCTCTTTTGCTTATCTCGGTTGTAGCGAGTGGTTATTTGAGTAACTGTTGCCTTTCTATCAGATCGAACCAGTCTGGTCATTCTCCTCTGTCCTCTGGCAACAAGGCATTAAAGCCCACAGAACTGCCACTCACTGGATATTTTCTCTTTTTCAGACCATTCTCTGTAAAGAGATGGTCGTGCGTGAAAATCCCAGTAGATCAGCAGTTTCTGAAATACTCAGACCAGCCCGTCTGGCACCAACAACCATGCCACATTCAAAGTCACTTAAATCACCTTTCTTCCCCATTCTGATGCTCCGTTTGAACTGCAGCAGACCATCTTGACCATGTCTACATGCCTAAATGCATTGAGTTGCTGCCATGTGATTGGCTGATTAGAAATTTGCATTAATATTTGAATAGGTGTACCTAATAAAGTGGCCGGTGAGTGTAGATTTAGCAGGCTCTGTATTTCGTTAAAACTAGTTTAAAAGCCTTTTTTCCCTTTAAAACTAATTTCACCACACACTAATAAATAAACAAATAAATAAAAAGTTACTCTTTTTCCCCTAGTCAAATTTAAAATTAAAGGGACAGTGAACAAAACATTTAATTGAGCACTTTGATCCAGATTAGTCGAGCTTCTTCTGTTCAAAAGAACAACTTAAAAAAAATTGACTTCTATAGTTGGTGTTTTTATCATATGGATATTATCAATAACTACTGGTTTCCAACATTCTTCAAAATATCTTTAAGGTTCAACATAAAAAACAAAACTTACAAAGGTTTGGAAGCACCCAAAGGATGAGTAAATGGTGAGTAAATGACCTTTTTTCTGAGAACTACACATTTAAAACTGAAATTCTCTTCCATTTCAATCAAAACAATTTAGAGTTCAAAATATAACAAATAAGTTGGAAAATGTTGAATCCATTTATTTATTCATTTCATTTGTTTATAATTACCAAACTGCTGTGATATCCAGACTGCCACATACTGCCAAAACAACTGACAATTGATAATAGTTATTTCTCACTGGAGAAAGATATTGTAAAGCTTCAATCTCAAAGAAAAATACAAGAAATAACATAGCATATTAATCATTAAAAACAAATATATTTGCATTGAACAACACAGAAGCTTTAAACTCAAAAGCAGTCAGTAAAAATCACACTGATAACACAATGTGACTGAGCAATTAAATATGAAATAAATAGAAATAAATAAGAGCTGTGAATAAACAACAACAAAAAAGAAAAAAACAATTGCAGAAAAATTCAACATTTTTTTCCATCATGAACAAAATGAAACTAGACAAACTATTAAAATTACTAACAGCCACTCTTTCAGTAATTAGTGTAACATTGTTCACTCTGTAGTGCAATGAACAGAAATAGCAGCAGTGAAATTTACCCAAAACATCACAGATAATTAGTCGGTATCCTCAACTTCAGTGAAGATGTCATCCAGGAAAAACTGAGACACCTGAACTGGATCCTTAGCAGATTCCCCAGCAGAAGGGCTGCATTGAGGAGACTGAACAACAGAGCATATGATATTATTAAAAATGCCTCATATGAAAGATGTCATAATTATACACATGAACAACACAATGGTTTGTTTATAGATGATTTATTTGTTGGTGGTGTGTACAGTACCTGCCCATCTGCTGATGTTTGGGAGGCAAGGCTAGCTGGAGACGAGGTAGGTGTTATTGGTATGCGGTGAAGAACAATCTTTGGTGAGTATCCTGATGGTACACGTGTCTCTTCACCAGCTTGCAATTCAAAACCAGGACTTCTGCTTCCAAGCAAAGCCAGAGATGATACCTTAGTCGCTTCATTTCTAGGAGTACAAAAACAGACAGATGCAGTAGAGTAGTTGCTTTTAATTTGAACAGCAGAAAATATTCATCCATCCATCCATCCATCCATCCATCCATCCATCCATCCATCCATGTATTATGTTCAGCAAAATGTGTGTATTACTGTGAGTTTTAACAAGATTTTGTTGTAGCCTGGCCTTTCCACAAATCACCACCTTCTCGTGGTGAAAGGGTTTAAGTGCCTGAATGAACCTAAAAGCTGTGTTATCTAGATTTAAAGGCCCCTGGTACGGACTACCAAAACAAAAAGGTCCTAGGTGTTAGGGCAGACCAAGAAGATTAAAAATACACCTTTTAAGCAAAGTCAAACTGAGGGACATTGCCATGATGAAACCTGGGCCCCACCCTGGAGCCAGGCCTGGGGTTGGGGATTGCAGTCTTACCTATGGAACCCGGGCTGGCACAACCCCAAGAAGCGATGTGGTACCATCCACCTGTCACACACCACCTGCAAGAGGAGCCACAAGGGGCCGGTGCATTGGACACAGTAATTCTTGGGACATGGAATGTCACCTCATTGGGAGGAAGGGATTCTGAACTTATGCGGGAGGTTGAATTGTACCAACAGGAGATAGCTGCCATGTGTTAAAGCCTCCCTGGAAGAACCTGTGCCAGGGTACTGGAGAGATCAATCAGGCTGATGGCTGAACCTCAGATTCAGGAGGAACAATTCAGAATTTGTCCAGGCCATGGAACACAGCTCTGTACCCTTTCTCTAGTGTGTTTGAGATTTCGTGGGAGTCCACCTGTTCGGTCCACATGTGCTTTGTGGATTTAGAAAAGGTATTCAACAGTGTCCATCGTGGCATTCTGTGGGCAATGAAATGCTTAAGGACCGTCTGGTCTCTGTATGGTTTGGTTGGCATTGCCGAAAATAAGTCAGGCTTGTTCCCAGTGCACATAGCAGGAATTCCTTTCATCACTTGTTCTGCTCATTATTGTTTTGGACAGAATGTCTACAGTAGGCACAGTCTGGTTCAGGGACCACAGGATTTCATCTCTGCATCTATTTGCAGATGTTATTGTTCTCATAGCTTCATTGAACCTGGACCTTTCGACATGCACTGGGACAGTTTGCTGCTGAGTGTGGCACAGCGAGGATGAAAATCAGCACCTCCAAGACCAAGGCAATTGTGCTTGACTGGAAAAGGGAAGCTTGCTAACTCCAGGTCAGAGGAGAGTCCTTAGCCCAGGAGGAGGAGCTCAAGTATTTTAGGGTTTTGTTCATGAGGGAGGGAAGGATGGAACGTGAGAATGACAGACAGATTGGTGCAACAACAGCAGTAATTCGGTCAATGTCCCAGTCTATTGTGGTAAAGAGTGAGGTGAGCCTAAAGGCAAAGCTCTCAATTTACTTGCATTGATTTACTACTCGACCTGCATTCCTACTCTTACCTATGTTCATGAGCTTTGTGCCATGACAAAAAGAACAAGATCTTGAATTCAAGTGGCTGAAGTGAGTTTCCTTCACAGGGTGGCAAGGCACACCATTAGAGAGCTCTGTCACCCGAGAGAAAAATCAAAGTAGAGCCGCTGCTCCTTCACATCAAGAGAAGCCAGTTGAGGTGGCTTGGGCATCGGTTTTGGATGCCTACCTAGGAAGGTCTTCTGAGCTGAACTAAATTTTGAACAGAAAATTATTTAAAATTTTGTTCAAATGAAGTTCTTAAAATTAAGAAAATCAAAAGGGAGGGAAAGATTAACTTTTTTGATTGCTGTTTACTTCTTGACTTAACATTTTAAATCATAGGTCTCAAACTCGACTCCTGGGGAGCCGCAGCTCTGCACAGTTTTGCTACAACCCTAATCAAGCAGATACAAACTAATAAAGGCGTTCAAGACTACAAGAAACTATTAAGCAGGCGTGAGTTGGAGGTGGTTGGAGCTAAACTGTGTAGAGCTGCTGCCCTCCAGAAACTGAGTTTGAAACCACTGTTTTAGAGTATTCAGTGCTCTTGTTTAAGTTACTCTTGTGTTACCAAGGCAACAATGCACTTGAATTAACATTCCGGTAAGCTCAGTTATCAGCATCACCATGGAAAATGAAACCATATTCATCATGCTGTCTGGCTTAGGAGCAGAATAAAACCTAGTGGCAGTGGGACTAAAAAAAAGTCCTGCGCTGACCTCTAGGCTGTAAGTCTGGGCCCGCATCAAAGGCCTTCTGAGTCCAGACTTGGGCCGCTGTCTGCCTGTTAGAGACCTATAGTGTAGTGCCTCATTTGTCAAATGCATTCAAATAGCCACTAAAGACCATCTTCATTCTGCCTATTGACCTAACTCTTGAACATTAAAGATGCCATATTGATTCAATATGTTAAATTGTTCTCTGATATCAACATAATAGGTATATGGTTTAGGTGTGATCTGATCTACTAAAAAGCATCTTAATACCATGTGTTAATATGGTCTATATGTCACTAGTGTGAAATGGAAAGTTGTTCCCTACTGAAAAAAAAACAGCTTAAACCAGCCTCGGCTGGTTGGGTGGTTTTAGCTAGTCCACCAGGCTGGTTTTACAGGGGTTTCGGCCACTTCCAAGTTGGTTTCATGCTATTTCCAGCCAGGCCTTAGCTGGTCAGGCTGGGAGATGACCAGCTAAAACCAGCTTGACCAGCCTAGCCGTCTGGGAACCCAGCCAAAACCAGCTATGTCCAGCTTAAAATGGCTGGAAACCAGCCTGGAAGTGGCCTAAACCCCTCTAAAACCAGGCTTGTCAACCAGCTAAAACCAGCCTACCAGCTTAGGCTGGTTTAAGCTGTTTTTTTCAGCAGGGTTCTTACCCTCTAGAAGTGGTTTTCACAGTGACAGGCGTGCTGTGATGCCTTGGCTGCAGGACACTTCGAGCAGCACGGATTTCCTCCACTGATAACCTCTCTAACTGTACTCTACACACACTTGAAGTCTCTCCTATGTGTTGCCTTGATGGAGACTCCACTGACTCCTTCACTTTCGATGTCAGAGCTCGCTGAGGTGTTGTTGAGGCAGCCTGAGGAGACTTCAGCTCATGAGGCTGATCTTTAAGGCATCTTTCAGGTGATCTTAGTGTCATGTGAAATGTACCTAATTTAGAGAAAGACACATTGATGACAGTATCCTGGAAACAAAGGCATATAATGTTGTAAGAAGAACAACTTACTTGTTGTTGGTGATTCTTTGGATTGTGATGCAGGCAGACTCTCTTTTGAAACAATCTCTGGTATGTAAGTGGTAGAGTCTATTGGAGGCATCTATAAAACAGATTTTGAATGGTCATTTCCATCTTGTTTTAAAGTTCATATAGGCGAATCTCAAAAAACAGTGCAGATGACATTTTACTCTAAAATTGTTTTTCAAAAATTTCTAATAAAAGAATTCTATTAATGGAGCCTTTATTTTTAGGTTTTATAAAATGTTATTTTTAACCCAACACAAGATGTCTAATATAAAAAAAAAATGACATAAAAAAATAAATAATAATAGAATAGAAGATTTTTCAGCACATTTCTAAACATAATAGTTTTAATAACTCATTCCTAATAACTGATTTATTTAATCTTTGCCATGATGACAGTAAATAATATTTGACTAGATATTTTTCAAGACACTTCTATACAGCTTAAAGTGACATTTAAAGGCTTAACTAGGTTAATAAGGTTAACTAGGCAGGTTAGGGTAATTAGGCAAGTTATTGTATAATAATGGTTTGTTCTGTAAACTATCGAAAAAATATAGCTTAAGGGGGCTAATAATTTTCACCTTAAAATAGCTTTTAAAAAAATAAAACTGCTTTTATTCTAACCGAAATAAAACAAATAAGACTTTCTCCAGAAGAATAAATATTATCAGGCATACTGTGAAAATGTTCTTGCTCTGTTAAGCATCTGTTAAAAAAACTAATGTTGCATAAAAGTAATAATTACATTATGGTTATGAGACTTAGAAGTACAATTCTTCAATTCTAAAATGAACTATCATGATGCAAAATCTCCCTATAAAAAGGAACACACTATTTTTATCGTGTAACATGTTTTTCCTTTCAGAATTGTTGGGGGTACATTGACATCCGGACAATTAAAGATTTACCAATACGAAATCTATTATGATGAACTGTAGTTAAATGCTTTTTGAAAAGGCATACTTTATCTGAAATCCCTGAAGGTGTCTTCCTCCTCATTGATGGACTTTGAGAAAATTCCTCATTCTCATGAGGACTGCTTGAGTCAAACATTTTTAGGTTTGTGCTGTTCTCCTCAATCTCGTCAGAAACAGGCACAAATGCATCTGACAGCAACATGTGGGAAACTCCTTCACACCAGTTCTCAATCTCATCTGAGTCTATGGGCAGCATATTGCTTTTAAAGGTCCATTCCTCAGCTTGATGGTCCAGAGACTGCTGAGGTGTAGCCAGAGAGGTCTGTGCAGAGCCAGGTGGATGGAGGTCAGTTTTTGAACAATCGTCTATCCTTTTTGATAATGTAGGTTTAGAACACTGTGTGCCTTGAGATCCAAGAGAGATTGAAAGCATGAAATTAGAAGCAAAACCACCCAACCTCTCTGAAATATCTGAATAACTATGTTCGCAGACATTTTAGCTCGGTAAAAAATATGCTTATACAAATATAAATAAATAATAAAATAATTTCATTCACAATAAAAAGGCAAACATTATTTATTTATGGCTTAAGATACACACTGCCTGTCAAAGAAAGTAAACATCTGGATTTATCCAAGCAAACAAGTAAGAGCTTCCCATTGGATAATTATCGCTATTGTCATTTAGAAACCACTTATCATTGGGGCTAACTGGGAATAAAAGCTTCAATTTGTTAAGGAGCATAAAGATTGGACATGAAAGCAATGAAAGAAAGTCATGTTGTTTGAAAAGTCCAGATTTACCCTGTTCCAGAGTGATGGGCACATCAGGGTACGAAGAGAGGACAAGTGATGTACCCATCATGCCTAGTGCCAACCATACAATGCTGCAGCTGGTCAGATTTAGATTCAGCAGCATTAAAGTGTATGCCCAAAGAAGGAGGTTAGCTTGAATGTACTCAATGACAAATTCCAAGATTCATCAGGCTCAAATACAGTGATCCAGTAAGCACAAGACACAATTTTTACACATGGATTGGCAACCACAGGGTCTAGACCTTAACCCTACTGAAAATTTTTGGGATGAGCTGGAGAAAATCTCTGACTGTTTCATTAATACAAGATCTTGGCAAAAACAGTATACAACTGTGAATAATGAATGTTGTGACACTGTAGAAAAATACTGAAATGGTTCCATGAGAAATGCGTGCCATAATCAAGGATAAAGGTGGTCAAACAAATGATTTTTTTCAAAAGGACAGTGTCTTTTTTCCATGTTTTAGAAATATATTTTGCACTCAGCAACATGTATTCTTACCTCTACTACAGGACGGACTTTTCCATTCCACTGACACAGACTGACTTGCAGTTGCCTCTTCTGGCCCAGTATGTACTTGTCTCTCAGTACTGGTTGACTTCTGTAACAGAAAGATGCTTCATAAGTTAACATTCTGCTCCATAATTTAATACTTTGACTATGAGGATCAAAATTACCCAAGTGTCTGACACCCTGTAAAAACATGAACATACTTTGGCTGCATTCTCTTGAAGAGCAGCTGACGAGGCCTCTTTATGAAGGCTCTGCTCTGTAGACTCATTCAATAAAGTCTCCAAAACATCAGCGGGCACCATGCGAGAAACTCCACCACATGCCTCTTCACAGCCCTCTGAGCCAATGGGCAGCAAGCCAGAACTATAATAATATAGCATGAAATATATTCAGTACGTAGATCAGAAGACTGTATACATCAGAGGATAGTCTACCATACCTTGTGAAAACACTACATTGTGTGGATGCCAGTTTTGTTTCCGAGATGCATTCAGTTTTTGGAGTAGAATCTTGTTCTGACTTTAAGGTTGATGGAAACGTAGAATGTGATCTCTCACCACTGTTGGGGGAGTCTGGGAAAATGTTCATTTTGGGAATTGTCAGATTTAGCAAAACCTTGCCTTAAAAACAAGATTAAAGATAATCCTAGTATTATTCAGTGAAGGAAAATACATTACAAACCAAGAGCCAGATCTAAACCCAATGATCATACAGGTTTGTTTGAGACCCTAATCTAATTTGCTCTTTGCTTCTTTAAATTATATTACATTACATCCAACTGTGTCAGAAATGATATTACATCAGTAGAAACACTTATACTGCATGTCAAATTTAGTAAATGTGGCCCAAAGTGTGCAAAAAGAGGTTATATCAATAGTATTTCCACCACCTTTCCCCTGAGCAGGCCTATTCCTCTCGGCTGATACTGACAATTCCACATGTGATGACTGTGCCTCCTCTCTCACCTGTAGATTTCAGATAGACAGAAGTTTTCACATTCAGTCATGCTGAGCAACATTTACATGCACCAGATGCAATCTTTAGAATTTATGGAAGCTAATGATAAATAAGCTATCACTAACTCTTAATAAAAAAGTGATAAAGCTATTTTTTAAGCAATTTTTATAATGTCTGCTGCATTGACTCTAAATTCCACAACACATACTGTTTTAACTAGCGATGATATGAGCAGGGCCCATTTTTTCAAAACTAATTCAGTGGGATTTTGAATCACGGATTGGATCAAACCTTAGAAATGGGTTTTTCAAAAGTAACAGAGGGATTTTAAATTAAGATCAGACCATGTAATCCAATTTTACATTTGATTTAGATCAAACATGCACTTTGGGTTATTCAAAACTTTGAACTCAGATTGGGATCTATTTGATCCAAAAAAAAAAACAGAATTATCCTGACGCCATCATAAGGGTGGATTCAGTTGTGATTTTTAAACCAAATAAAAAAAAAATTTAAAAAAAGTTTTTATTTTTTAAGTGAATGATCACAAACTTAATGATTACTGATGATATATAACAAAACAATATCCAAGCAGTATTGTATTAGAACAAACAAATTTTTTTAAATGTTTGTTGATTGCAGTGTTTGTTTCATAGCATTAAAACAAACAATGGCTGTTTGTGCCCACTGGTATTTTGCCTACCTGTTGTTCTTTGCTAAGCCAGTAGGCTACACTGTTGGTTCCATTTAAGGCTCTGGTAAACTGGATTTGGTAATCCTAATTTGGTATTTGGATCACAGTGATCCAACCAAATGTTCCTTTAGAAAACTTGATCCTTGATCATTAAAAAAAATAATAAAAAAGGGCCCTGATAATTACTTAAAAAATTCTTTGATAATTGCCCCAATAGTAAAATAAATAAATCAATAAATATTTTTTTTGGTTTATTTCTAATTTATCTCCTAAATTTCACAATGTGCACCCAGCTTTACACAAAGATTATATGAAGTGTAGATTTTAAAAATTAACATTTGGCAAGTAAAATAGCTGAATATGAAAATACTGAAAATGTATAGTTAAAAATCCACCAAAATCATTTAATTTATAATAATTTACACAAATATGAAACTTTACTCACTCTCAAGTGGAACCAAACCTTTCATTTTCTTTTTTTCCATTGAACACAAAATAAGTTATTTTGTTACAAGTCACTTGTTTTCTTTTCTACTATGGAAGTCAATGGTTACTGGTTTCCAACATTGTTGTGTTCAAAAAAAGAAAAGAAAAAACAGGTTCAGTGCTTCCCACTCAGACTTTACTTAGATGGGCCGCCCAGGTATATTAACGGCCACCCAAGTAAATTTCATGAGTTTTTTTTTTTTTTAAACCAATATTATCATCCTTTTTTGTACCCACGCAAGATACACATCTTGTTCTGCTCACTGTGTCTGTGTGAGATCTGCCAACAACACTTCCTCAGACAGTCTCGCATGCTTTGCAGAGACCCACCGAGATGCTCCTTTTTGGGGCTTAAAAATATTTCAGGCCGGTGTTTCTAAATCTCAGGATTTGACTTTTGCTTTCGCTTTCTAAAGGTGTTGTTAATTGTATGCGTTTTCGCATTACTCTTTTATTAAAGACTACCTTTCGCTTGGCTTCACAGCTGACAGCACGCGCAGCCGCAACACAGAGAGGAAAAAAGTAAATAATAGATTCCTTAAACTATTCAGCAAAATCTTACTGTGTACTCGGAGAGGACGAAATGACATCCACACTGACTGCAAAATATATGTCCACCATTAGAAATGGTCAATCAACTCATTTGCCTTATTTAAATAATCTACACTTTTTAATTCTAATTATTATTTAATGCAAATTTTTATGAAAATGCTTTAGTGATACTGTACTAAATGTCATGCCAATAAAGCAACCTGAACATTTTTTGTTTCACAGACTATTTTCATTTAAGATTGTTTTGCGTCACGTGTAGTTAACTATTTATGTGCCGTGGGGATAAGATGTGTTTCAATTCGGCTACCACCACAAGTATATTTCAAACCTATGGGAAGCACTGTGGTTTGTGAAGTGTGAGTAAATAATTTCCAAACGTTTAGTTTGGTGTGAAACAACAAAACAACAAAAAAGGAAATCTTATTAGTTATGTCATTCATAAAATTAACCTGAGGTCTTTCTGTCAGACGAGGGCTTCTCAATATATCAGTCAGCACTACGTGGCAAACTCTCTCATATGACAGTCTCTCCTCTTCACCCATCTGGTGGACGTTTTGGACAGAACATCCTCTCACCACATTAACATCATCTTGTGTTTCATTAGAAACCGGCACAAATATATCAGACAACACCGTGTGCGTCACATCTTCATGACCTCCCTCTATTTTCATTTCCACAGATGGTGAATGACTGCTATGACAGAGTTAAAACAAAAATGAGTCCATAATATCAGTATACATAGTAAAGGATATTTAAAAACAAAATAGCCATATCATACCATGCTAATGATTTTTCAGATGTGAATGATGTGAGATCCTGAGTAGACAAAGTCATTATGGCAGGCCTTGCGTCTAATTCTTCCTCAGACACATCTTCTTGCTCCGTTCTCTCTTCTAATTCTTCTTTAATTAGAGGTTCTGGTGAAATGATTTGAGCTTTGGCTGGATCATTAAACCCAATATCAGACTGCTCTTGACTTGAGAAGTCCTCATAAGGAGATGTTTGTTTTGGGATTTTAGGCTTTGCTGGCAACTTGCCTTAAGGAAAAAAACATTATTATAACCCAAATATTACTATACATGCCATACTCTATGCTTTAATTAATATTTATGTAACAAAACCTTAAACTGATGTGTTCATCAAAATAAGTGATTGTATCATGTCAGATTAGAAAGATCAATTTAGTTTTACAATCTCTTGAAGCATCAAAGCTTCAGTTAATGGAACTTTCAATGCATGGAGAAAAATTATGAAAAAGTGTTAAAAATATATAGCATTTTGTGTTTCAGAGAGAAAGACACCATTAAAAGTTGAAAAAAGACAGTTGAAGATACATTACCTCTGCTAAAAGGCTTAGACTTCTCTTGAGATGTTGATGTCATTTGACAAGTATCCTGCTTTCCAGCATCATCTGCTATTTTTTCCTTCTGTGAACACAAATACAGAATCCCAAATCGTTTGTCTTAATACATGCAAAAGAAATGCTATTCCACACTCTCTTTACATGTCTCTTGCATTTTGTCAGTAAACCTAGTCCTAGAAAACCTTCTGCATGTGCATTCATATCATATATAGGCCTGTCACAACACAATCATTTTTGGTGATGCAATATATATCGCCCATACATTAAAACCAATTATAGCAACATTTTAGCTGATTGCACAACCTCCCTATCTCTATTGGAGGTTTCAGTGTCAGTATAGTTAAAAACACTATAGTATTTACTATAAATTGCTATAGTATATTTTCATGTGGGTGTCAGACAAATGAGAATAAATCTGGCACCAGATATCGCAGCCTCTGTTACTTTTTACCTCTGTTACTTTTATGTTAACATTCAATATTATTTATTTAGAATACGAGTTTTCACATTCTGATTCCAAAGCCTAATTATTAAATTGTTAAAATGACTATAATTAAATTCTTGAGAATATTCTTAAGAATAAAATATGATGTGTTTTTTGGAAGAGTATACTTGCATTGAGATATTATATTATCATTCTGGCATTATACTGTATAATGAATGGCAAAAAATGGTCTTATAAAGCAATAATATCGTCTAACGCAATGCATTTTAATGCAATATATTACACAACAAAAAATAGATATTGTGACAGGCCTAATCAAATATATTTTATTTAATGCCATTTCAGCAACAACGACTATTTTCAAGGCAAAAACATTTCATTAATAAATATACACTTAAAATCACAAAGAAATGAGGGCATGAACTAGAAAATATTTGTAACGTTAATATATGCAAAAAAAATCTAAAATTGTAGCATGTGCATTTAGATGGAGCAGCATGTACTACATAAAGGGCATGCACTACTGCACTGCCCTTTATTTTGGGGTGAGTCAGTCTTCTATTTCTCGACTGCAACTTGTTCACAATGCAGCTGCACGTCTTTTAACTGGCACACGCAAATACGAACACATCACCCCGATTTGATCTTTTCTTCACTGGCTGCCGGTGCATTTCAGGATCCATTTTAAGTTACTTTTATTTGTTTTAAAATGGTGTCTAAATGGTACTGCACACCTTTACCTCTTTGAGCTTCTCTGTCCTTACACACCTTCTCGTTCGCTCAGGTCAGCAGACCAGCTCCTCCTGGGTGTGCCCAGGACCAGTCGAAAGCTCAGAGGGGATCGGGCTATTTCACAGACTGCTGCACCAAAATTGTGGAATGAGTTGCCATTGTATATTAGACAAGCCTCTTCCATTACTGTTTTTACATCTCTTCTTAAAACCCACTTGTTCAATTTGGCTTTAAGCACAGCTGGAGATGTTGACATTTTATGTTTATTTATTTGTATTTTAAAGTTTCTTTTACTTTCTGTTGTCAGCATATTGGTTGACTGTGTTGTTTTAAAGTGCTTTATAAATAAAATTGAATTGAATTGATTTGAATTGAAGAGAGTCGTAACTATGTAGTTCAGAAGGCAATCTACTTAAATCAACCAGCAGAAATAATCCACCAGTTTTATTGGCTTAAAATTAATTCGTTAATCGCCCATAAAAATAATTTAAAAAGCATTTATCAACGGATATAGCCACCAATATTTTGTGCATCATTATGAATGAGGACTAATATTTTAAATTAAAAAAATGGTCACGTTTGTTGAATTAAGTTAGATTGCATCTACATGCCAACTATTTCTCATTAGATTATAAGTAGACTGTTAGGTTGAGGTTAGGGTTAGTGTAAGTTGACATGTACTTGTAAATTTTCTTATAGTCAGTTAAATGTCTGTTTAAGGAGCAGTACCAAAACATATTAAGCAGACAGTTTACTAATACTTAAATGGACCATCAAAATAAAGTGTTACCAAAAAATAAACAAACACTTACTTGGTCATTAACTTCAAGGACAGCTTTCTCTCTTTCTTCTTGAAGCTCACTTTCATTGGGGCTTTCCAACTCATTAAAAACACTGTCCATTTCTCCTGAAGAGAGCATGAAGGTGTCAGCCAGCACTATGTGTGACACACCTTCATGCACACCATCACCAGTTTTATCCTTGGACACGTCCATGACTGTACTGTGCATCTGTAAAGACCCCTACATTAATGAATAATTTATATTAATCTATAAGAAATGATGACCTGTATGGACAAAACCAGTCTGACCGCTGGAAGGTCTTGGTCCATCTGGCCATCTTCTATTCGGAGAGGATGCTCATCTGTCATGTCTTCAGAAATCGGCACAGTAGCTATTGAAACTACATTGTCATGTCCAGGATGGGCTCCCAGCTCACTGTCTTCAGAGTTTGAGTGGATTTTAGGATCAATAGTTTCTTGTGCAGATGTTTTCTGTTTGGACTCGGTCTCAGTTTCAGCTTTGGCAAGGGATGATGGCAGACTCTGACTGCTTGCAGGGTCCAACTGGACATTTCTTGAAGGTCCAGCTTTCACACATGGCTTTAGTTTTGGCTTGATCTTCAGTTTGTCTTTGATGGAAAGATCACAGAGAATTTTAGCATCTTTTCTACAACTTTTAGTAACTGATATGATAAAGTTTGAAAAAAAAAAGTCCTACTTCTCCTTTGAGCGGGAGCTTTGGTTTCTAATGTTTTTGTTGGGATCACATCCAACTTTGACACATCTGTAAGCTATCACCAGAAAGGAAAACATTTTAATTTCCTAAAAGTGCAACAAAATATGAACATTCTTCAAACTGCACAATTGCTACACTTCATACCGTGGCAGAATTAGAGGAGAGCATCTCTGATGGACTAATTAAAGAGTTCACACCATCATAACTGCTTTCCTGTGAGGATATTAATTGTGAACTGGCATCTTCTGGATACTTTGAAATAAGAACCAGGGGATCATCCTCATGAGAAATACTTTCACATGGTTTCTCTGGCTCTTCTGATGCCATCTGCAGAGATGCACTACAAAACAAGGTAATCAAGAAGGAATCTAATGGATGATCAAGGTGTTTGTGTAAAAAAATATTTAAAAGAAGTGTCTTAAAAAGAATTGTACCTAGAAGGCTCTTCTGCGAAGGAGGGAGATTGTGAATTGCCTTTGAACAGTGAGGGTGTGTGGACTTGTGCAGGCTGTAGTTCATAGGGCAGTGTGTCCTGCTCACTGCCGATTCCCTCACTGAACAGCTCAGAGGTTGGAATCTCATACAGAGTCAAAATAAAGGTGGGCTCCTCTGTCTGGTAATCTGTGAGGAGGAAAAAAAACATGTAAAATAACACTACTGTTTAGAAGATGGGGGAAAGGACATTTAAAAAACTAATCAAGTGACAATAAAAAGACATTTTTTAATATCACAAGTAATTTCAATTGTAAATAAATGCATCAAATTATAGCCACAATTAAAAATATTGAGCAGCAGAACTTTAAGCATTCATATTAACAATAAGAAATGTTTCTTGAGCATAAGAAATCATACAGACCCCAGAAACCGTAATCACAGCCACAAAGGATTAACAATACTGCAGTAACATTGATATTACACAGTGGCTCAGTTTTCATTACCGGATGCACCTGTTTCCACTCCAGATGAGTTTGAGATTTCAGCTTTTGAATTCCCATCAAGAGGGACACTCCAGTTCTGCCAGAAAGCGCTAATTAGTTAAAAGGCGTTCTTTCATTGAATGAACAGTGAACACAGAATATACACAGTGTAATGTCTGTCAAGACTCTTTACCTCAGAAGCTGATGATTGCTCTTCTGTGCCGTCTTGTTTTGCTGAATCCTGCTTCTCTGGTATTTGGATGTTTTCAGCTGCAGGCACACTAAACGTCAACCTGAAGTACAATTAAACCACATATCATTCATCTGACAATCTTACGCAGATGAATAATTACCAATTAAAGCTGCACCAAAAAACAACAACAACAAACATTAAACATACGTGTCAGTATCATAAAAGTTGTTGGTATGTTGGGTGGGATGATCAGAAAAAGATGAATCCAGACTCTGTGGTTCAAATGGTACCAATGAAGCATCACTAAAAACTTGGTCTACAAGAAAGAAAGAAAAAAAATAATAACAATCAAATGAAGAGACTTAAAGACGTCTGATATTGTGTTCTTTAATCAAAATTGAAGGCTTAATTCACCCCAAATGTTATTATTTTTATCAATTACTCACCCTCCTGTTGTTTCAATTCCTGATACCTTTGTTCACCTTCAAAACACAAATTAAGATAATTTATATAAAAATCTGTAAGCTCACTGACTCAACACGCAATGGTTCTGACTCTATTATATACCAGAAAAAAAAACACACACAAAAGTGTCAAAAACATTTCATGTTACTTCAGGGATTTCAACTATAATCAGAAATAGCTCAAAAGTACAATTTTGTGCATCAAAAAAATAAATAAATAAAAATTGATGCTCAAAAATGTTCTTGGAGCTATATGCAATTACAGTTGAACTACTAAAGTCACATGGAATGTTTTGACAATGTATTTTTTACTTTTTTCTGGACGAGTCAGGACCATTGGTTGTATATCAGTGTTGGGCACGTTCCTTTAAAGGAGTAATTAATTATAGTAACTTCTCACAAATAGTAACTGAGTTACATAATTACAAAATTAACTAATTACCAGGGAAAGTAACTATTGTGTTACTTAAAAAAATCTAATTTGTCAAAGGACTATAAAATAAACAAAACATTGTCCACTAATCCACACAATTTCAATGTTGTTTCGGAACAATGTGATAGACAATGGCAGCATGTCCCGAACGAACGGACGGACGGATGGATATAGATATAGATATGGCATGGGCAGAATCTGTATAAGATTCTGACGGTATGATAACCTTGGATAAGATTTTTTTTTTTAAATCACGATTTCACAGTATTGTGATTACTGCTCTAAAATATATTCTTTTTAAATGTCTGGGTAAAAGACTAAAACTTGTTTCCCTTACAAAACAATATAATTTATTTTTTGAAAGTTCAATTCAATTCAATTCAATTCAGTTTTAGGCCCTTTGCTGTTTACAATATACATGCTACCCCTGGGAGACATTATTAGAAGACATGGGATCAGCTTTCACTGCTATGCAGATGATACTCAATTATATATTTCAACTAAACCTGACGAGACGTCTAATCTGTCCAAGCTAACTGAGTGTATTAAAGATGTTAAAGACTGGATGACCAACAATTATCTTCTCTTAAACTCTTATTGGGCCTAAATCCTGTACACAGCAGATCTCACAACTCGACCTACAACTAGAGGGATACAAAGTTAGCGTTAGCTCTACTATAAAAGATCTGGGTGTCATATTAGACAGCAATTTAACTTTTAAAAATCATATATCCCATGTCACAAAAACTGCTTTCTTTCATCTGAGAAATATCGCTAAGTTACGAAGTATTCTATCCATCTCAGATGCAGAAAAGCTAGTCCATGCTTTTATGACTTCTAGGCTGGACTACTGTAATGCACTGTTTGCTGGCTGCCCAGCATCCTCTATTAACAAACTTCAATTAGTACAAAATGCAGCTAACAGAGTTCTTACCAGGTCAAGAAAATTTGATCACATCACCCCAATTTTATCCTCCTTACACTGGCTGCCTGTTAAGTTTCGTATTGAATTTAAAATATTGCTTTTTACATATAAAGCTCTAAATAATCTAGCTCCTGCTTATCTAACCAATCTTTTGTCTCGCTACAATCCAACTCGCTCTTTAAGGTCTCAAAACTCAGGGCTAGTAGTACCTAGAATAGCAAAGTCGAGTAAAGGAGGTCGAGCCTTCTCATTTATGGCTCCTAAACTCTGGAATAGCCTTCCTGATAACGTTCGAGGCTCAGACACACTCTCCCAATTCAAAACTAGATTAAAGACCTATCTGTTCAGTAAAGCATACACTTAGTGCACCACTTAGGGGGCTTCCACACAGGTTCTGCATCTTGTTGATATACACTGTGAACATCAGCTACGCTAATTATTTTCTTTATTCTCCATTTCCACCAGGGGATACTCTTCCCGAGGCCCTCAGACTATGCAGAGTCACTGATTCGATCCAAGACCAACGACGAGATGATCCCATGGTTTTTTATATCCTGGACCAGGCCGAATCCTGAGCAGCTACTGTGATGGTCATGGAAGAGTGGAGAACATGAGACTGATTCCTGTGACGCTCCAAAGACAGACGAGTCTTCGCTGAGGCCAGCTTCCAGCCTCCGCCACTGAGACTGCAGCTCTGCACAAGACGTTTGGCCAGCGGAGAAATTAAAATGGTCGTGCCCAACTGAGCCTGGTTTCTCTCAAGGTTTTTTTTCTTCACTCCGCCTTTAGTGAAATTTTTTTCCCTCTCCGCTGTCGCCACTGGCTTGCATGGTTCGGGATCTGTAGAGCTGCGCATCGTTGGATTTGCTCTTCAGTATATGGACTCTCAGTAGTGATTATTAAACCACACTGAACTGAGCTAAACTGAATTGAACTTAAACACTACAAACTGAACTACACTGTTCCTATTTACTGTGACCTTTTATGTGAAGCTGCTTTGACACAATCTACATTGTATTAGCGCTATACAAATAAAGGTGAATTGAATTTTTTGAAAGATTTATAATTTTTTGGAACGGTAAACATGTCAGGCTGAATAAATAAAATGAATGATCGACTTCTGCTGTCTTCATTAGTTTAAAAAACACAGATTTATTTAAAATTTAAAATAGCGTCTTTGGATATTTTTTCTGCTAAGATACTGCTGTTCTAAAACGTAAATAAAAAAATCTTATACATTACCTTAGGAATGGTATTACAGACAATTTTGGTGGTTTTAAAACCTTGACTTTTCCAAACCGCAGCATACCTTGAAACGGTTATCGTCCCATGCCTAATCTAGATATTATTTTGTTGAATTCTGTCTGAGTAAGAAGTGTTTTTGGCAAAAAAATTATAATTTTTTTTTGCTTTGACGTCTTAGCTTTGTCTCCTTCTTTGTTAGCAGAGCTTACATTATCACCTGCATAGCCACAAATTTTGGGGCGGCATGTGACGACATGAGGTGCTTCATTAGATTAGAATTACTTCTGCAGGAAGACTCTTTTTATTTTTTTTTCAGGGCATAAGTTGCACGACAAAAACATTCTTGCCTTTCACCTCAATGAGGGAAAGTAGTGCTTATATTTCCAGTTTGCAAATGCTACCTTTGAACATGTTTGACTTGCCATTGTTCTGACTCATGGTCATCGATGTGAGCGCCCCTACTCTGTCTCTGATTGGCAAACGATGGAGATGTACTCTAAGCCAATCATCACATTCTCAGTTAGACTACATTCATGTTCATGTACACCAATCATTATCACTGGTTGGTTATGTGGCCTGCACCAGCGAAGAGACGCTGCTTACATAAAAACCCCTTCAGTGTTCTCAATTATAGTAACGCACATATTTTATCGTCATTAAGGACGTCATAACGGGGTGAAACAGTAAGTCAATTGATTGCTCATCACTGAAAAAAGTAATGCCATTAGTAACCCTGTTTATTTACAGCGCCGTTATTCCCATCACTGCTGTCTATAAAGAATCAGTAAGCTCTCAGATTTCATCTAAAATATCTTAATTAGCATTCTGAAGATGAAAAAAGGTATCGGGGGATTCAAACAACATGAGGGTGAGTAATTAATAACATAATTTAGATTTTTGGGTGAACTAACTCTTTAAATCAAAATTAACAATGAATATAAAAACAATGAAAACCTATCAAAGAAAAGGAGCAGGAAGCATAAGACCCACTATTCTGTTTTCTGAGTTCTGTGCCAGCGCTGACCACAGGGACTGGTGTTTGTGTTGAGCTAAGCAGTGGGACAGGACACCGGAGTTCCTCGTCCTGTTTACATTCCCGCAAATCCACCACAGATGACACAAGCTTATCATCTCCAGAGAAAGGCTCTTTGTCCTGATCTAAATCACAGTGCTGGGCTATCGCAGGGCTCTGATGATCTGGCTTCTCGGCGGAATCTAAAAGACGATGTCACGTCTCGGTCAATGGCTCTAATATTAATGACATTAATGAACAATGCAAGTCTCACCTTCATTAGGCTCTGAGGTTTGTTGAGGGCTCACGGTGACCTGAGGTTCCCATTCTATGCTGGAAGTGGGCTTTGCAAACTGACAGAGTGTTTCATCACTGGAAAAGCTGCACAGATAACAATAGGAAAAACAAGACTGTGGTTAAATTACTAAACGTTGCCATTTAGATTTACTAAATTTGTAGTGCACACCTGACTGGAATAATCCTTTTCATCTCCGTCATCATCTCATTGATCGTGCTCTCTGTGCTCTCAAACTCTGAATCCTGTTCCTCTTGATCACTGATTTGATCTGCAATCTCAGACATTGGGGCTGGAGACGCATCAAGCTCTGTTCTTCTTTCAGGTGCATCTGTATTACAAGTCATTGGTTTGTCAACTGTTTTGGGGATTCCTGCAATCAAAGTTTATCACTTAGTTATGGGTTTCTGACCAACAAAATCAGCTTTATGAAAGAAAGGCATTATATTTATAGAGGTGTTATTTAAAAAATACAAACTAACTTTGTTTACTATAACAGTGAACAATACTTCTAAAGTTGAGAAGTTTCAATGTTAGTACACAGAATTTAAACATGGCGTATAGATCATTAATTGAGAGTTCTCACATATAATACTGTCTCATGGTTTGGTAAGACAACACTGAAACAAAAGAAGAAATGATCGCCAATTATCAATCAGGCAAATATGATAACTGGTTACAAACATTCACTGCAGATTTTATTTGACTCAATGTAAAAAACAGCAGCTGTGATTATTTAGAAATCAATCACATGCCCTCCACTCAGCTTTTGAAATGTTACCATCAGGAAGTAGGTTTAAAATTCCTAGAACCCGAAGAAATGCTTATAAAAGTCATTTGTCCCAATTGCAGTTATTGTTTGATGTGAATAGGGTGATTGTTGAAAATGATCTGTAGTGACACGTATGGGGCTAATATAGTTTTTAAATGTGTGTGGTTGTCTTGTTGTGTGTTATGTAATTGTTGTATGATTATATTTTATATTATGTCACCAGTGTTAAAGACAAATTTCCTGTCTGTGCCAAGCAGAATGGACAAGATTAAACAAACAAACCATTGTGTTAACTTGGCTAATGCCAATTTTAACATTTACCAACATATTAATAATAATTAGTTAATGTAGAGTGTACTAACATTAAATCTTTTCTTAAAGCAACATTAATAAAAGCTAAACTATTGCATAAAAATTACCGTCAATGTTTTTTTAGGTATGCATTAACTGTTTAAACAAAAATTTAACGTTACTGGAAAACAGCAAATCTGGAGGCAAAGAGAATTTAATTTGGATCCACCTCCGTTTCATTTTTTAAGAGCAATAATTGTGCAAGTGTGGATTTATTACTATGATAATGAATGTTAACTTGTAATCTTGCTCGTTTTTTAAATGTCTTTTTGGCAATGACCGAAACGTGACATTTAAAAGTTTTAAAAGATATTTAGTCAGTGTATGATGTTTGCTGTAATCTTCACCACAGTGATTGTCTGTATGTGTGAGGATGTCAGTTTCCAGAAAAGATGACTGGACAGAGATAACTCTTATCAGCACATAAATGTTCTGTTTGATTTGTAATGAGATAGTGGAGTTGTGAAGTGGAAATGTCAAATGAACAAAGGTTTAGGCAGCAGATGGAATACACAGTTTACATCAGACTGATCTGTCTTGCTTTTGCTCTTGTTGCTTTTATTCATAAAAACCGCAAACACTTACCTGGTGCTTTGACACTATTGCATTTATTAATGTATTTTTGCAAAGGTACTTTTTCTTTTAAATGTTAATTAATGTATGTGCAAGTTTATTAAAAAAAAAAGTTTATTTATAACCAGTTTTTCCAGACCTGAATTTTGATGATGAAAATTCAGATTTGGACCTTTGGATTGAGACGTTGAGAAGCCCAGTTGTTAAGGGTTAACTATACAGCAATAAAAGAAAAAAATAACTTACCAACTGATGATATGGAAGGAGAATCATCAGCTGTGGTTCTGAGATCATCCTGGGCATACAAAAAGACATTGAAGAAAAAATATTTTTATATAACTATGTCTTTTCAATAACATCAATAGAGATCACGCGCTGCAGTCATGAGACATACTCATTCACCTTAACATCATGAGGGCTGTTCTCTTCTGGAGAAAGAGTATGTGTGTCCTCTTCTTCAGGACAGTCCCTGTGCTCTTCCTTAATGTTTTCATTAGGTGCGAGCTTCACTTCGTCTTTTAAAGATGAAGTATCTGGAAGACACGAGTTCAATAAAAAAAAAAAAAATAAATGCAGTTTTAACTTCAGTTTAAGTTCATTTATATAGTGCTTTTCACAATAACTACTGTTCCAAAACAGCTTTACAAAAGGTCTAGAAATCAGCCAATCAGAACATATTGTGTGTGTATTTCTGTGTGAGGAGCTTCATACAAACAGGAAGTCAACAGTCCTTTTTTATGGTTATATCATTGTTGAATAAAACTAAAATATGTAAAAAAAATAATAATAATAATAATTATTAAAAATACATTGGAAAGCACCCCCCATTACCAAAATTGAGCCTTCAAATATAGCTGACTGACACCCATTAAACTCAAGGTTTATACACATCTAAGGCTTACTTTGACTCGCTTCTATTGTCTGTATATTTAGAGGTCTGCGGCTGGACTGTGCTACCCGACACAGGCTTGGTGTGGGCTTCAAAACTCTTCTCCTTGTTGCAGTAATGCTCTGCTGGGCAGAAACTGAGGGAGTGTGTGCCTCCATTTCTGCTTCTTGAGAGACCGTAACACTAGAAGAGCCCTGCTCCTCAAAACCCTCTCTATTCTCTTCCACCTGTTAATCACATAAACACTCACTGTTA
Organism: Danio aesculapii; assembly: GCF_903798145.1. Taxonomy (NCBI): domain Eukaryota; kingdom Metazoa; phylum Chordata; class Actinopteri; order Cypriniformes; family Danionidae; genus Danio; species Danio aesculapii. The sequence continues at coordinate 40,749,605 of NC_079439.1, read as the reverse complement.
GCCGATTACGATTTGTTAACTCCACACACAATAACAGATTACACACACATACAGGATGAATTCAAGCACTGACCTGATGGTGTCTGTCAGGTGTTGTGTCCTGCAGATCTTCAGAGGCTGTTGATTCCTCGGCTGTGCTTTGGGCTTGGACCCTGAGGCAACGCTGTACTTCTTCATGAGACACAGACACAACTGCTCTTTTCAGTAATATTTGACCTTCAAGGCATATTAAAAGAAGCATTACACAGATTTTCAAATATCAATAAGTTTTCCATTAAAAAAAGCAATCATTCGAAGGCCTGAGATTAGATAAAGAGCCCAAAAATGGACTGTTGAAAATATTATCCATTTACATTCACATACTGTACGTTATCATTTAAAGATTAAGTCCGCAATTAAAAAAAAAGCTAAAGAAAACTTTTATTTAGCAAGAAACAATCAAGTGATGACATGTGGCAAAATACAACACTGTTCTTTACAAGTATCCTGTATTCACCTTATCCTTTGCGTATGAGCGGGCGCAGCCACTTGAATCTTTTTGACTCGAGACTTCTGCTCTCATTCACTTCCATTCATTTTTAGATCTTAAAAACAGCTTGTTCTGCTGCTTGATGCTGCAAACTGATATTTTCTTATAATATGATTCTACTTTGTCTGTATAATCATGCAAACACTTGTTTGAAGAGCAAGTAGTTTGACCATTTTTTGTGGATAATTATTTCTAGTCATTTCTCTCATATAGGCAGCTCAATCAGAAGTTCTAAAACAATCGAAAAATCAAGCGCACTTCCGAATTGAAGACTAAGGTCAATGAAATCTGTCAGTTTCCACTAAAACATTAAATGACTGCAGACAATGTAGGTTTGCCTCAATTAAAAATAATTACATTTAAAACATTAAAGTAGAAAACCCATATTTTTAATTTGTAAAAGGGTATTATTAAATAGTAGGAAATTATAAATAATTATATTTACTGTAATTAAAAATTACACAGCACTAGTCAATAATAATTACAATGATGCTGTTTACATTTAAATATGAAAAAAACTTACCATTTACTTCAGATGAAGTCAAAGACTGCAAATGCTGCAAATTAAAACCCTAAAAAAATAAAATAAATACAAACAGTGGGTGCACTACACAGCATAAGTTGTTGGCAAATTACTATAATGTGTGTGCACTTAAAGTACTAAGCAATTAAGGCAACTACATTGGTTAAGGTCATGTTTAGAAACAGTTCTTAGTTGTTAACCAGTTTTATTATTATACTTAACATTTGTACATAGGTGATTCTAGAATTGTGGGTACATTTGGCATTTACTAGATATGCCTTCTAGTATAAAAAAGATATTTTGAATAACATACATTACTGTATATCTAAAAGAAGCATCTCTAAAAATAATGCAAATCTTAACTTGTATTAAATATTAATCACTATACCCGTTTTGAATGTGCCTCCTGAATCTTACATTTAGCTTCAATTACAATAAAATATATACAATTCTTATGTGCATTTACCATGATAAAAATCATTTGTATGAAACATTTACTTTCTGTACTATTTGTATTTTCCATAATAAATAAAATTACATTTAGTTTCTGTCCCAATGGTCAACACTGTTACTTCAGTTATTAATGGCCAATCTTTAACAATCTTTAAAGGATTGACAGAAAAAGCATGCTACTTGCTCCAAGTGATGCCTCTTCCAGTGGCAGGGAACTCTGGAAGGCATTGAGTAATGTCAATATCCTCCTCTCGTTCATTTGTACAGAATATTTAGGATGCACCAATTTTAGATAATTTTTTTTTTTTAATATTTCAGTGAATTCCTCATTTCCATTTTGAAAACTATAATATGGTGAATATACATATATTTATGCTTTAGATATGCCATATTGTCTCTGATTTAAGGTTAGCATCTTAAACCAAAACACAAAATAGTGGAAAATGTCAACTTTGTTAGTGCTTTGTTGTTTAACTTGATGTTAAACTTTGTAATTACTGAGAAAATTAAATGTTCCAATGCAACCATTCAAAGAATTTAGTCTTGTTTTACATTAATAATGTATTAAGATGGAAATGACACATTTGTTGTATATCATTCCAGTTTAAAGAAAATGAATGAAAAATTCTTGAAATGAACCCGCAATTCTGGACTGAGTCACATGCTAAACTGAAGTGTGGTTATAAATTGCCATGAGGGGATTATGGATATCACTTTATAAAATGTTTGTATACTGGATGTTTTACCTCCTCCTCCATGCACTGATCAGCGTCCATCACTTCAGAGTCTTGGCTGACCATCTGATCAGGGATGGCAGTGCTGCTCATGTCCTCTGCTGATGAATCTGATCTAGTCTTAGACTGGTCCAGCTGTTCTCTTTCTGAGAGAGCCAGATCGAGCTTGACCTTTGCTGCTCTCGTCTGCTGTCTCGGAGAGCATCTGGAAGAGCTTTGAGAAGCCGCCTCCTGAGCTGCGCTTTCTGGATTGAGATTCTCCCTGACGCATGATAAAGACATCAACACATCTATAACTCGAGAACTGCTGAAATACAATTATACTCAAATTTTTAGAAAATTATTTTGCATACCTATGATCCTCTTCACAACCGTGGACTTCACTACCATCATCTGCAGCAGACAGATTGCGCTTGACCTTCTCTGCTCTCATCCGTCTTCCAGGAGAGCATTGTGGGCTTTTAGAGAACTGTGGCTCATCTTGACATTCAGATGAGTTGTATGACTCTTTAAACCTGTGGTGTTAGAAGCCTTTTTAATAGGGAGTAACTCAAGAGATCACTGTAAGGCAAGTAATGTGCTGAAAGAATGAAGCGTGATTTACCGTGGAGGAGTTCTCTCCAAAACAACAACTGGCTGCTTCTGAAGCTGCTCCTCAGCAAGACGAAGGATCTTGGACTACAGTATAAGACACAAATTATGACTAGTGCTTCATGATTAACATTCCTGTGATCACTACTAAAACAAACTTGTGTTTACTGACATGTACTGGTGTCTGTTTTCACGCTAGATCGCTTTTGGCAGGATTAAGTACCTTATTTCCAGCATCTGTGCAGCTTTCATCTTCAGGCTCTTCTACTGCATCTTCCATCTCTTCTGCTGCTTTTGGTTCAGTACAGTTTCTGGATTTTCTTTTAACCAACTTGGGCAAAGGCTTCTTGGAACGTTTGGAAGAGCTTTTTGAAGTCTCCTGAGCTGCTGCGCTGTCTGGATTGAGCTTCTCCCTGGCATATTATACGGCAATGAATGAAGATGTGTAACGAGAGAAATGCCAAAAGACGATCTTATACTACGTACTTGAGAAAATAATTTGAGAAAAAGCATACCCATGATCCCCTTCAGCACTTGCGGCTGTTGTTGAGACTTCGCTACCTTCAGCTTCCGGCTCAGAACCACTAAAGTCTGTGCAGGTGACAAAATCAGATTGAATCTACAGAGACATTTACATTTTCAGTGTGTATTTTAACATGGAGTGGTAAATAAAATCAAGTAAACTCAACCTTGTGGTGATGTCTTGCTCTTTTAGTCTTCGGTTTTCGTTTTGTGGGTTCCTCATCTTCCTTTACAGACTTTTTGGAGCGTTTCCGTTTTTTATTTGGGATGGTAGACACCTCACTGTGCTCCTCATTCACTGCTTCGCTTTCCACATCAGCATGTTCTTCATTTTGAACTTTTAAGTTTACAAAGGGAATATTTTAAAAATGTACACTGGTGTTGTAATGTTTTCAGTAATCTAAATTCATTAAGTTAATTATTATTTTAATTAAATTAATCATCTTCAGCAAACTTTCAATTCAAAGAATCAAAAAAAAAAAAGTGTAGCAATTTAAAGTAAAAACACACACTTTGAAACACCATCTCAAAGCGTAAAAGTAGGCTGAACATGTTCAGAGGGTTATCTAATTTTGCCCGTTTTTCTTTTCTTTTTAGTGATACGCTAAGGGTTATAATAAACATTTATTCAAGTTGTACGAAATGCTTTAAAATACTAAACTCAAATCATCTCCTGCATTTGTCGGCGCCAATAGCCTAGTGGTTAATGCGTCGACACATAGCACTGAGGTGCTCGCGGCGACCCGAGTTCGATTCCCGGCTCGAGGTCCTTTGCCGATCCTTCCCCTCTCTCTGCTCCCCACACTTTCCTGTCTCTAATCTCCACTGTCCTATCAATAAAGGTGAAAACCCCTAAAAAATAATTCTATATTAAAAAAATTTATAAATAAATCATCTCCTGCATTTACAGTACAATATATTACTTACACGTTCAATTTCGCTTGAGACTTTTCTATTAGTCGTGTTTATAAGTGTGTTCTTCAGCCGTTCAGTGAGCTAAGAAATTGCAGGGATATGCTTAAAAACATAAGACCCAATATGCACATTGGGTATCTTGGATAAAATATACTTCGTGAAACAACGCTGCCTAAAATGTACAAAGTATTTCGTAAAATATATTTTAAATGTTACAAATTCTGTGGTTTTTAATTTTACAGAATTCTACAGAAGTCATTTAATTTAAATGCTGTGATTTTTGTAGCCTAATCTTTATTATTGAACATGGACAAATGTATAATACTTGTCTTGGAGTTTTTATTGTGCTCCTTTTATTCAAACTTACATTTAGATACTTTGATTACAACAATTGATTGTTGCTCTGTACAGAAAAGCAGTGATTTTTGTTGTTTTACTTTTAATAATTAATATCCTTCAAAATATTCTTTCAATTAATCAGAATCCTTTTGGCATTGTGAAATCTAGTGAAAGCATTTTTGAATTATGAAAATTGTCTGATTATGACTATCAATAAGCTATTAAAAAACATTTAGATACTTTTTTCGATATTGCACAACCCAAGTAGCTGCTATAAATTTTAGAAATAAAATAGCTAGTGACACAGAACAAAAAAAGACAACAGGAAACAAGAAAAATTCAACCTATAGAACCTATCAGCAAAAATTATGTTATTTCAATAAATTTGCAGTTAAACTTAAAGCCCTGGTTTATTGCCATTTAGTTTGGTGATTGATCTCACCTCCAAAGTGAGAAATGGCCAAAAAAGTTGATAGAGCTAGAGGAATCTCAGTGGATCAAAACCTTTATATAATTGGCAGTAGAGGCCACAGCCTAGCTCAGCTGTCATCACATTTAGGCTTACGAACAGCAAGTCATTTCAAACTGAAAAATTACAACAGTAAAATACAGAAAAAAAAAAAAAAATGAGTATGATGACTTCCAGAACACTTGATCATTTCTATTCCTTGCCAGTACATTTCCATAACAGGAAAACAATCCTCTCCATTTCCAGGTTTTCAAGGACGTGTGGAAAACCCTGATGACACAATTACTAAAGGATCATGTTACACTTAAAACAATTAAACAATTATAGCAGCTAAAATTCATAGGGTACATTATTTTAAAAGTGTAATAAAAATAGCTTGGTGAGCAAAAGAGGCTTAATAAAGAAACCCTTCTAAACATTATATTGTATATTGGCTTATATATATATATAATACTGTGTGTATATAAGGCAATATCATATTATTATACAGTATTATATATATATAGTCCGTATAGTATAGTCCAGAATTATACAAATGATTTTAAGGTTAAAAGCACACTTACTAAAAGCCTTTTTTTTTATCATGAGCCTATTAAAAAAGTAAAAAACAAACCTTTCAGAGGTTTTTTGTTCTTTTTCTGACGTTTTTCTTTGGGATCTAATTTTTCTTTCGACCCCTCCTGGTCATCCTTTTTTGATCGTTTGCGCTTCTTTTTTGATACAGGCATGCATGACTGATCTTCATTGTCTGCGGCCACGGGGTCCAGTTCCACCAAGTCATTGTCCACACACACAAGATCTTCATCTTCAATTGAGCATTCACCTGAAATATAAATAGTTTTAACCATCATCCAGTTGTTTTTTGTTATCCAATATATTATCACATGGATGTTCAGACACTCTGTGAGTCTTAGACCATAATGCGCTACAACTTGAGAGGCAAGGACAATCACATACAACATTTGAAGATGAACACCTTTTCTCGAAGTCTTCCTCGGCTTGGATGTTTTCTCACATGGCTTATCCTTTTTGCCTTTTCGCTTCTTGCCTGATTGCACATCAGCTTCTTTCAAATTACTGCAGTCCTCATTCTCCTTTTCTAAATCAAAGCTGCCACTGTCCACACTGCACAATTCATCACAATCATTATCACTCATGAAGTCCTCAACAATTTCTTTGGCTTTCTTGCCACCTGAGAAAGACAGGAATAACAAACTCAAAAAAACGAAGCGTGTTGGCTCGGGATGCTTTCACACTTACATAAATAAGTCCACCATCAATTAGCATATTACCTTTGCCTTTTTTTGTTTTACTGGACTTAACAACCAGTTTTATGGCTCTGCCTTTTTCTTTGTCTTTAGCCAAAATTCTCTTCAGCAGAAAGCTGAAAAACTCTGCATCATAAGGCCGCTTTTCTCCTGAATAATTGAAATGTCAGAACAAAAGACTGTAAAGACTGATGAATGAATGAAAGGACATACAGATGTACATACAAGCTGTCTGTCAATCAAGCCTCAAGTCAATACAAAAAGCAAATATTGCAAATTATGTCATCTCAATTTATGTCACCAACCATGACCACATGACTCTTTCAGGATGAAGGCTCAGCTCAAAGGAGTAATTCAGAAAGTGTAGGTCTTCGAGTTTACAAAGAGACACTGGAGACTTGAATGTAAAGTAGAATAATTAAATTTTGTCTATTGCATCCAGTGTTGGATAAGTTAATAAAAAAAAACGAATTATTAATTAGTAAAAACGCCATTTAAAATGTACGGAAATTACTTTTCACATTAACTTGTCTGGAAATTTAATAACTCAATAAGGAATTTAATTATTTGACAATTCTACTTAAAATCCCTATAAATCTCAACACAGACAATAGAAAGTAAACTCTTTTAAACATTATACGCAATAAAACAAAGCATAATGACAACATATTTCATACATACTATACAATGTCATACATTTTTTAATGCATTGTTTCTTAAGCATGTGCAATTGTCGGACATCCAACAGGTTATTATGCGAAATATCTGAATAAATATTATACATATACAATAGTTAACATTTAAAAAGGATCAAAGCAGTTTTTAAAAATGGTCTTAATACACATATAAACACACATATTTTGTTTTTGCAGAATTTATACCATATTTTGTCAAACCAATTTCTCACTCAATTAATTTTCTTAACCATGTTTAATTATTATGTTTTTATTTTAGTTTTAAATATAATAACAAAACATGTAAAGAGTTCAGATGCAAAACCCTCTAAATCCATCAGACCTCTTTTCTTGTAAATGAGCATTTTCGATCAGGCTCCTCTGGTTAGGTTCAGAAGTTTCATTTTATAGATAATGAAAAGGTTATTAGCTACTAAATTAAATAACTTTTTTTCAAAAATGTCACTGTAGACAATTTTTTAGTTTTTAACAAGGTAGATTTTCTTTTGCGTCAAAACCAGCTAAATCCACTTGTGCTATTTTTGCAAAAAAAACTCTATATCCACCTATTGGGACATGACATTGTAAAAGATGCAATTCTAAATTATTTTACCAATCATATAACACATTACACAAAACACCTAAAATTAAAAATACATAAATCTGTCAAGTAAGTGGCGGTTCATTCCGCTGTGGTAACCCCTGATAAACCAGGGACTAAGCAGAAGGAAAATGAATAAATGAAATTTGTCAAGTGCATTATTCAATAACATTAAAATTGACATTAATTAAATATTAACAATCTGTCGTCATTTCTAATATTTGGGATTTGGGTTTAATGCAAGTAGGGCAATGTAATCATTGTAAACTAGGCTTGGTAGATTCAAATAATGTAGTGTAAAAACATTGTGAAACATCAATATCTGTGCTGAAAGATATTGATAAAATAAAATAATTTATTGAAGTAATATAAATAATGTATAGTTTTATACATTATATTTATCTTTTCAAATATAGCTTATATTAGCAAATAAAACACAAGGTAGGCCTACTGTGCAAAAAAGGAGATGTCTCTCAGAAGCTGTAATTTATTCATCCCCACCATACTCAAGGTCTTGGTCTCTTCATCATCTCATGTTTATCCTCATAGCATCCATGCGGGATAAAAGAATGGCATCTTAACTTCGTCTTTCGTGAAATGGAGTTGCTGTTTAATGTAGCTAAAGTAAATCGGACTAATTCAAAGTAGCGTCACTGCGCCAACAGATGTTATGAATGCATGTTACACTTCCGACTGTACAGTGTGTTTTCTTATTCTTATAATGCACAGAGTTTTGAGGTAAGGAATGTTTTCCTTTGCCATTCACCAGACAAGCTAATGAAGTTCATCAAACTTCATCTTTTAAAATCTAAATCTGAAGCGGAATAAAACAGTCTCTTCATAAAAGTCGGTGTATCAGCACGCTGCTACATTGAAAACATATGAATCAATCCATGCCTTCTGATTGCTCCTCAGGATATAGCGGCTTTTGCTGTCAAAGGCAAGTGGCGTTTAGAGGCTTTTACCAACAAACTGTTGTTTCTGAATGGGCTGATGCTGCGATTTAGATGATTTCAAACAAAACTGCTTGTTGAACATGAACTAAGTGCCTAAAGCATTCACTCAATGTCATTAGCTCATTTTTGGGGATAGTGACGTTAAGTGGCTTTTGCATCTGAACTCTTCATGTATACTTGGTAGAAAAATAACATTTAGCTGAAAAATAAAATTATTCTGCAAAATATATAAAAAAAAAAACATAACTTTGCTTCTCTGCATTGATTTATATCGATATGTCTGTATAAATAAGGCATAGGTCTCAACTTGATTCCTGGAGGGCAGCAGCTCTGCATAGTTTTGCTCCAACCCTAATTAAACACAGCTGATCCAACTAATCAAATTGTTCAAGACTACTATAGAGACTATTAAGCAGGTGTGAGTTGGAGGTGATTGGAGCTGAAATCTGCAGAGCTGTGGCGCTTCAGGAACTGAGTTTGAGTCAAAAGTAATCCCTTTTTACTTTTTCAGTGAAAAAGCTATTGCATTACAGTAGATATTTAATTCTGTAATTAATTACATCCAACACTATTCGCACCAATTTCCAATTCCTCTGCAGGAAAGTACCAGGAAAGTAACATCTACCGTGGGTTGTCTGAGTGTGTATAGTGTAAATGCAGATATCTGATGCAGGCTCATAGCCATGGGGGATTGGGGTAATTCGGAAGACCCACCACTCACTGACAAAGGTCCAAAATTTGTCCCATACATGAGCTCATTAGTCCTATTTTGACTACTATCGTGACATCATAAATAGTAAAAATAACCCATCGAAAAAGGCTTTAAGACCAATTGAGTCCTCTGTCAGCTATTGCTTCAGTGTGAATTTAGCTAATCAGTTTTGGCCAATGCTAACAAATATTTAAATGTTATAATCTGATGTAAGAGAAAGTCATCTTTCGCTACTGCATTGCTTAAGTGGAGAAAACATTTTACAAGTAACTTTTATTGTAAATCTTGGACCTTATTCTTGAAATAAAAATGAGCAATAAAAAGGTGTGAAGCACCAGAAGCGGACCATATTACATTAATTTGAATATATTTTGGCTATTGTTGTCATCCATGAATTTTCAAATGTACTTTTTTTTTTTTTTACAAAAGATGCTAGAAAATTCAGAAGCTCAACATTATTATTGTTTTATTATTATGATGCTTTAATTATTTTTTTTTTTTTTAAATGGCCAAATTGTGACTGAAAACAGTTGAATGTGCTGGCCAGTTTGTTTTTTGTCTAATAAATGACAATAGGCTACAGTTTTTTTTTACTTTAAATCTTCCGCAGACTCCTATTTTTTTCCTAATGATATACGATGTGATAAATTTGTATTTTAAAAATAGGTTGCTTTTTAAATTTTTTTTCATTGCAATTTTTAGGAAATATTTTAGTACATCAAAAAGTGTGATTATGATGACATCAGACTAGCTAATCCAGCAACAAAAAAAAGTGCTGCTTAAAATGTCACTAAAACGCAGCATTTAAATCTCATTATTTAAATAGAAAATGAGGCATATAACCGCAAAAAGGTCCCTTTTTTGAGGAAAAAGAACCACCCTTTCACCAGGCAGATTACAGCCCTGTGATGATAATCCCTTTTTCCAAAATTGCAAGCAGGTCATCAGAAATATCCAAAATAACAATCAAGACCTGCAGTGTAAATATGGCTAAAAAATTTAACTCCCTATGAAAGTGATTAAGAGAGGACAAGATTAAATTATTTAAGACCCTGCTTAAAGCTGTATTCTTTGTTGTCCACTTGTGATAAGATTGACTAAATAGATTGTTCCTATGAAAAGAGCCATATATAGATTGACATGCAAGGACAGGTAGAGTGTAAAAAAAGGTACAAAATACTCACTGAATGCTTTATCCACTCGCCATGCGTTCTCTTTCTCCTCCTTTTTAAATTTACTCTTTAAAAAAGGGAACAAACAAACAAAGGAATAATCTAAGTTAAGATGTAATTTAAAGATTCAAACACTTTCTTAGTCTGTAAGATTGAAGGTGCTACCTTAATTTCTGTTCTGTTACGGTGAGTCAGCAGCTGAGCCATCATGCTGAAGTCTGTTCCCACCATACTGATGGCCAGATAAAACATATCCGTCTCTGAAACGCACATTACAATGTGAAAGATGCTCTTACTCTCATGTTCCTACAATCATGAACCAACAGATTTAACGTGCAGAAATCATACCTCTGACAGACCAGGTCTTCACATGGTAATTTTTCCTGAAACTGCTGTATGTTGTTGTAGAGCCTCGTTCAAACAGTAGATTTGTATTGTCGACAACTATATCAGACGTCCTCTGAACGCGCACTGTCAAACTGAACAGCAATAAATAAATTTACTGACAGTTTTGCATTATACAAGAGCGAAAAGGTAATGTGTTACTGGGTGTGCTAAATCACATCTTTACATTAGTTACCCTGCATTAAATGCATGTAGAGTGCATTAAATGTATGTATCAACAAACTTTAGTTATTCAAGAAGCAGTGGGTCAATCAGCAGCAAGCAAATCCCAGGGCCTTAAATTCCATCTTAAATCACATGACCTGTTCGAACTTTGAATTCCACTTTCAGCAAAAAGACGTGAAAGACCACTGTACCTTTCTTCATCCAAAATCAGTGAGCCATCCTCTGCCACCCTTACTTTAGGAACCAGCATATCATCATCTGCATCATCATCATCGTCACCCTCATCTGCCATTTTAGGCACACTGAGAGAGAGAGAGAGAGAGAGAGAGAGAGAGAGAGAGAGACAGAGAGAGAGAGAGAGAGAGAGAGAAATAAAAAAATGTTGGAATGCAATGATGTTACCACACAAGTTGGACATCTACGCAAAGCCTGAGAGTTCCTTACCAAACGTGCGTTTTATAAACTAGCTTATAACAACAGAGAGACATTTAATGCCCCTGTTATGGGTTTTTGAAAATGACGTTCCATGCAGTGTGTAACACAGCTCAAAGTTAAGTGAAATATCCAGCTAAGGCTTAAATCTGAAGGTGCACAGTGTTTAAAACTATTGATTCATTTATAAAAGAGTCGACTCTTTTAAACGGTTTAAATGAATCGTCAGGGTAACAAATCTTTAGCCGCGGCGTTGTGAAGTTGATACAGAACTAAAGCCTCGCACACGCAGACCCGGGAAAATTAAAACCCTGGCCCCGCCCACAAACACTGTGGCAAGAAAAAGAGAAAGGCAAACACTGCAGCAGATTCCGGTTGAATCAAGTCACATAGACCAGTGTTTCCCAACCCTGTTCCTGAAGGCACACCAACAGTACACATTTTCAACCTCTCCCTAATCAAACACACCTAAATCAACTTATCATAACATCAGAAGAGACTCCAACACCTGAAGTTAATGGGTCAGAAAAGGGAGACATCCAAAATATGTACTGTTGGTGTGCCTCCAGGAACAGGGTTGGGAAACACTGACATAGACGCTCTGCTCTGAAGTGTGAGGGAAAGTTAGTGTTATTTTCCTTACCCAAAGATGAGGCTGTGAAGAGTCAGTGGTTGAAGTTATTTTTGCAAAAATACCTCAGCATTATAGCCCCAGCATTGTGCTGTATTCCCATCATTTTTCTGACGAGTTCTTCAGCAATTTACATGCTTACAACAGAGGATTCATCTGCCGTTTGTTAAAGGACAGATCAGAAAACACTATTGATGTATGGGACATTGTCAGAGCTCCACAGGAACTATCAGTACACAGTTCATGGACCAGTTTCTTCCTCCATTTCACAAGTGTAGGTAAGTGTGATTAAAATGGTTGCCTCCTTGCTTCATTGTTTATTTAATTGTGTTCTGTTACTTGTAACCGCTCCACACGCCTTGTACTGTATCTGGTTAATTCTTTACATTCTCATAGCGCGTGTAAAACCATGCTGAAAACACGGCGCAAGCTGCTTTATTTATGTATTTAAATGCATTTGTGAGCTCACGATCCACTGCTGTTTGTTGTTGTTATAGCTACCATAGCTGTTCCTACACACATATGGTGGTCAAGTTTCAAAATAGTTCAGCTTTTGCCACTGTGTGGATTAAAACTGAATGTGTGTCATTGTTTTTACTTCTGGTTAAGAATAAAGCAATATGCTGGTGTTTAACTGCTTTGCTTTAATGCACTCCTGCATTGAGCTCACACATATACTCTGCACTCTGACTACTTCCATATTGTTGATAAGCCTTGATGGGCATTTCTCTCCATCTCGCGCTGAACGCAGTCGATCAATCGGAACAGACTGGGTCATCAAACGAATCAGCGGAGATTAGCATCACACTAAGGAGGGGTTTAGGAACAAATGAATCGCTGAACAAATCATATGGGAGTCGTTGGGATAATTAGGATAAAATTAATGCAGATTATAAGACAATGAAAGTGTTTTTTGACCATACATGCATATCAGCCTGTTGTTGTTGACTCCCAAAACCAAAATATGACCCTTTTAATGCATAATAGGGGTTCTTTAAAAAAAATAAAAGTTCCCATGCAGTTTTTACTAATAACATTTCTAAAAAAAAAATTGAAATAAATATATAAAAACACACAAATACTAGTTTGTCAATTTACATGACATTACATTACTATAATAATTTTATTATTGTTATTATGGTTATGATGATGATGATTATTATTTTTGTTAATAATAATAGTAGTAGTAATAATAATAATAATAACAATAATAACAACAACAACAACAATTATTACTTTACTTTAAAATTGTAGTTATAGCTGTGATTTTGTAGCTATATTAAAGTTATACAGAAACAGAGCAGATTTAGGCTTCTCACAATTTTAGCAAAATTTCAACACGGATGCAGTGGACTGTTCATTATGTTTTTTTTTTACAAACACACAAAAAACAAATAATATAGCTAATAACTACAACATTATTTTATGAATTACAGGCTGTAAATAAAGAGCGCAATTTCGTCATGACAACCCAAGGTATATTCATTATTCCACAACAACTGAAACATGAACTCTTCCGGCTCCAATTTGCACAGAAGTTTAAATAATCTGAAACAAAATCAATTTCATTATGCACAGTAGATTTGACTTACATGGGAGACGGAATAATAGCAGTAGGTGTTGTCTGAGTCTCCTCCGTTGAAAGGGAAGACCTGTAACGAAGACACAACCAACGAAATGAAAGGTATTTTAATGGTGAACAGCCACATATTAAGTGGCATTAGTTAGAAAACATTTAGTTAGAAAAAACAAAGTATCTTCAGTATTATAATATACTAGTTATTATGATCACAGTTTGCGTACACATAGACAATCCAAAAGTATTGTGTGTATAATATACTATGATGATATTTATTTTCAACTTACTTCATAGGATTAGTATCTGGGATATAATAAATGAAGTCAGCTAAGGTCATTTTGTCAGGATCCATCTCGTTAACATGTTCATGTTTATGCCGTCCACGCCATTTCTGCATTATAAGTGGTCCCCAAAAAATAAATAAACAAAAGCTTAATTTTCGATAGATTACTTATATTCTAACATCTAATCCAACCATGTTTAATTATATTGTCTTTACCATTCTTTCCTTTGTTCTCTCCATTTTCATCAGTTCTTTCAGTTTGAGGGCCCTCAAGACTCGCTCCTTGTCTGAGAGGATTTTCTCCCTGAGAGGAGATCCAGGTCCATCAACACGGGACAGCTTCACATATGGTGAAAGTGTGGAGGGAGCTGTAGTTCCCTCTGGGCCTACCATGTCCTCGTTTGGGATTTTCAGAGGAGATCTGCAGGGCTCTTGATGAGATGAGGTGGAGGATGGAGATTCTGGGCAGCCAGAGACGGATGTAAGACATGGTGATGATGGAGGGCAATGGGCTGCTGCAGTAGAGCCAGAGAATTTAGAGTTTCGAGAAATCTCTCCACTGATGGGGACAGGGGGCTGAGGTAAAGACTTGGGTGCATGGATGGGGGACGAGGTCTCAGACGACTCTGATGGAAGAGAAGCAGTTTTGTTTGCCGATGGAGGAGGATCAGCTGTAGAACGGAGTTTAGGTCTGGCCAGGTTTGGGGCGACAGATAATCTGCTCCTCCTCTGAAGTGCTGCAGTTGCAGTTGTCTTGACACTAGATGACGCTCTATCTTTACTGTCACTGAAAAAGATAAAACCTCAATGTCAGATGCTGTTTCATCTCAGGTTTAGCTACAATCTATTTAACTACATTTAAATTTGGACAGTTACGTCAAGTTACGTCAAGCATTACAGAGGAAAAAAAACACCTCTTCTTGCTCACATATTGAACTTACTAGATAGTTCACTCACAAATTAAAACTCCCTCATTATATCCTTACTCAAGTGGTTCAAAAGATGTTCTTTTTTATTTAACGAAACGCAAAACAAGATTTGAAATATTTAGAAAAATGTTGGAAAAAGGCAGACTTTCACGTTTTTTTTTTTAACATTCTTCAGAATATCTTCCTTTGTGCTCAACAAAAGAAAGAAACTCAAACGGGTTTGGGTGAAGTGGAGGATGAGTAAATGTTTAATAATTAAAGATTTTTTTAAATATCCCTTTAAATGTTAATTTAGTGACCGTTTTCTTTAAGCAGCTAAACTGTAAAATATAATCTGACATCTCAAAGTTCACATTCATAGCCAATATCAATGCAATAGTTAGAAACAGAGCGAGATAAACGCAGATAATAACAAAAACACAAAGATAAGTCAAGGACTATGTTGAAACCCTGAAGACAGAACTGAAACACATGGAAGAATAAGACAAACACTTGTTTTACATTCAGTTATAGTATTAATTACAATTTATTTTAAAGCTTAAATGGTCTAAAATGATCATCTATTTTTATATAACTCCTAAAAATGTACCTATTTAGCTTGGCTTTTTAATATTAATAGTCCTTTCTAATGTTTCATTTTTAAATTTTCTCAGTCATTTACTTGGCTTATTTTTATGTTTTTATAAACTTTTATTTTACTTTGTCTTCTGTACAGCACATTGGTCAGTCTTGTGACTGTTTTTAAATGCGTTTATAAATAAATAAACTTGAACTTCTAAAATGTTGCAATGTTCAACTTGTTTCTAATGTAACAGATTTTCAGTTCTGCTATTAGAGTTCTAGTATTCATATTCAATTTTAAAGAATAAATGATATATATTATATATATAATTTTTCACATTTATGGACTAAAATAATGTAGTAAAATTACAGTAACCACGTCAGAGCCAATAGCCTGGTGGTTAGCGCGTCGACACAGCACCAAGGTGCATTTTCAGCACTTTTACTGCCGTTTTCCAGTCAAAGGATCAAAAAAACTAATAATAATTCTAACATGTGGTTGAACAGATGCTCAAGAAATATTCTTCTTATTATTAATATAGTCAACACTTCTGCTTCCCATAATCTGTCCAAAAAAACTTTAAGACGTTTAAGTTAGAAGACTTTAAAGTAAAAAAGAACAACATGTCACTTATGATTAGGGCCAGACAGAATCTGCTGACATTTTTTGCTATTTCTGCTCAAAATTTAGTAAAATATCTGTGTATTTATGCTGAATGATTTTAGGAGTGTCATAACTAAAAACATAACATACGAAATCAACAAATAATAATTTAACTTTTATTTTATGTTTACAATGCAAATCCAATTAGATACATTTATTTGGTAAACTAAGCAAGTCTCTCCTATAATTTCTCTACTAAAAGACAAAACATATTACTTTACAAACTGTATTGTAAATCAATTATATAAACATTTAAATATTATAATTATTATATAACAATTATATTCATAAAACTTAACAAATATATATTTACACACATTAACACAAATATATAGACTCAATGATGGGCTAAAAGTCTGTGGCTTTCTGCGGGCACAGATTCCGTGTGGCCCTACTGATGATCAGTTTAAAAGTAGAAATATAAACATATATACCTGACAGCAGTGTGTCAATACTCATAGAAATTCTCAATAATTTAATAGTTACACTTTTTTCCAAGAACCTGAAAACCCTGTAACCATTAAATAGATAAAACAAAACATGATTTTGTTCATTTGTATGAGCTTACAGTGCCGCTTTCTCAGTGGGAGAGCCAGGAAAATGTCCATCTCCTATAGCCTCGGCAGAGTCTTTCACCTCTGGCTGAGACTGTGGAGAAGGTGACACTGTTTTCTGTTTGTCTTCACTAGCTGTGGAGTCCTGGCCGCTCTTGTCCTCTGCAGTGGGTCCCACACTACGACCCCCAGGCCTGACATTAGGCTTAATACTAATCCTTGATCTTCTCATCCTCCTTAAGTAAACCTGTGATGAGGAGAAATTATGTATAAGCCAGCATGTCATAGATACACGCGAGTTGTCACGTGACTAGGTTTGTTGCACTAAGTTACATCAAGACAAACACTATTCATGATATAGATTACAACTGTCACGTGGTCAAGATTGACTGATCTATTTGGTGGTGGTCAACTGTAGAGTGGCTGCTATGCTAAGTTTAGAATCATGCAATGAACACTAATAAAGTCATAAATTAATTTCTGTAGGATTATTCATTTTGTCATTGAGTCAATCACAATTGAAAATTTTTTTTATGATTTTGTATTTTTGTTATTGCGCACACACACTCGACAAACGCCCGTGTGGTGTGGTCATAGTGAGTCCACGCTGAATTGATTGGCTGCTGACAGAAACCATGAAGCTGAATTACAAGCAATAAAGCAGTAAGTGTGGACAATGACAACAGAAAATCATCATGTCTTACTTCAGTTCAAAGCACTGTGAAACCCTGCCTGCGTGACTGTCGCGGTAAAAGTGCTAAAACGCCGCTTCTGCCGGTCGCATATCTCCACCGCAGTAACTTTGCTTGCGCACCGGCCGGTCTGACAAGCACCACGCCGCTCCAGACCTCCACTCGCACAGCGAAAGGCACTGTGGGTCTTTGTAGTTCTAACGTTTAACCCATCGACTCGGTTGTCTAGCTAAAAACTACAATACCCAGCAGCTTCATAAAGTCAGCTGTGATAGTACGCACGTGGAGCAACACTCTGACTGGAAGCATGTGAGAACTGTGCACCGCTATGAGATTAAGATACGTTTTCATAAATGTTTTCAGATGATCACCAAAAGGCTGAAAAGGTCTTTATTAAATTATAAATATATATTTATATTTATATATATTTATATTATATTATTATTATTATTATTATTTTATGCTTGGTCAAATGTTTTGCCCCAAAATAAATTTGAGATCATTAACTAGTTTAACCAGTGATTCAGAAGTGGGTGAGTTTTTAATTACATTTAATATTTCTGATTGAAATGTATAAAAAAAAATTTCTCTTTACATTTGATATCAGTGGTATTCGAAGATTGCTTAACGTAATCTCGATTACGTTACTTACAGTTTCCATTATCATCAACATTCGAACCGAAGACTAATACAACACAGATTAAACCAAAGACTTTTTTGCTTCGTCGAAATTCCGATGGTCTAATATTTTGTCCTAAATATACAACATTCTCTCTAAGTTATCAGTAGTCATTTAATTTGATTATCTGTTGTTGTTGTAATAATAATAATTATTTGTTTGTTTGTTATATTTTCCCAGTACCGGGTTGCAGCTGGAAGGGCGTCCGCTGTGTAAAAAATATGCTGGATAAGTTAGTGGTTCATTCCGCTGTGGTGACCCCTGATGAATAAAGGGACTAAACCAAAGGAAAATGAATGAATGAATGTTATAATATTTTTCCTGCAGCTTAAAATCACGGTTATCTACGCAACCATACACAAACCAGTTTTAAGTTGCGTGGGTTTATATTTTTACTGTACTGGAACTCAGGTAATATGGTGCTTATGAAAACGGTGTCCTTCTAAAAGTACAATAATCATAAATAAAATATAGATTTGCAAAGGCCTAGATTTAATTATAATTATTATAAAAATACAGTAGAATGGGATTTTCACTGGACAATATTAAAATATGAATATTATTATAAAACATAATAAAATATCACATATGAAAAAAATACCACAATACCACAGTAAAGTATTTACTGTGCGGCGTAAGGGTGGCTTTAGTAGTTAGCACAGTCGACTCACTGCAAAAAGGTTGCTGGTTTGAGTCCCAGCTGTGCCAGTTGCTATTTCTTTGTGGAGTTTGCATGTTTTCCCCGCGTTCGTGTGGGTTTCCTCTGTTTCCCCCACAGTCCAAAGACATGCGCTATAGGTGTATCGTGTATGAGTGTGTGTAAATGAGTGTGTATGGGTGTTTCCCAGTACTGGTTTGTGGCTGGAAAGGCATCTGCTGCGTAAAACATATGCCAGAATACTGTTGACCCCTGATAAATAAGAGACTAAGCCGAAGAAAAATGAATTAATGGATGAATTTACTGTATATATTATAGTATTTACTACTCTGTCGATGAATGATACAGCATACTACATAGTATTAATTATAGTGAACTTAAAAACTGTATTATACTACAGTTTTCATTAGTAAATTGTGGTGTAGTACTGTATCCTAGTTGTAAAAGTTACCTGGGGTAATTTGTTTATAGTTGTATTACCACAGCAACTACAGAATAACTCAAGTACTACACTGTCAAAATCACTCAATCTGAATGCTTTGCACATTTTGGCAGATTTGTAGACTTTACTTCATTTGACTGTGTTAGGTGAACTTTAACGTGGATACAGTAGATGAACTAAAGAACTTTAGTAAACTGTACTGAAGTTTATCAAGTAAGTTTGACAAAAGGTTGAAGCCATGCAGTACCGCATTTTGGTCACCAGGTAGAGATCTGCACACGTGCCGACTTGCGTGGCACCATTTGAACGGGATTCAAACTGCCGATTTTACAATGCAAACGGAGAAAATAGGATAACATTTTCCATTTTGTTGACACACAGGTGGGAAACTATATGTTTTGTGCATGTATATTGTAATGGTTAATCAAAAAAGCATGTGTTTTGTGTTGTCATTTCATAAAGTTGTCGTTTTCTTTATGTGGTTTTCAGGTTATTGCTAACCTTGGTTTATTAGCTAACCTAACATTATTATTTTGTCACTCGGTTGTGGTATTTTATATACTTATTGAACATTGATAATTCTGAGTTCCATCTGAGAAAGACTTACTTTTACTACATTAGTATAAAAATACTTGATATAAAGTTGAGATGACTTAAATGTGACTCAGTATAGATAAGAATTACTTTTCTACATTAGTAAGTAGTACCAATGAGATAAAGTTACAAATACTACGAGTTTGCATAATTCAATTAAGTATACTTAACAAATTACTTTTTACAGTGTATAGTATGGTTCAAAAACACTAGTAATTTTTCATGTGGGATATTTCATGCGTACTTGTCTATGCTTATCATGTAGGCTACTATATTGGCTACTACAAAATAGGGTTGCATGATTTACCGGTTCTATGGTAGTATCGCGATACTATGGCTCCAAAATACTGGCCGTGCCACTGCACGTTAGTTTGTAAATGGTAGTATCGTCATTAACGGTCTATCTACAATAATTTTAGATGTTGAAAAGTCATGTTTGTGCAACAATCGGCCATTTTATTTTAGTAGTCTGTAGAGCCTTTTAAGTTTGCAAGTTTTATGATGTTTTCTGACGTTTCAAACACATCTGAATCGGTTCATTTCTGTTCCTCTCAATATGATTTAGATACTACAACAACCACGACAATCTCTCAAAAAGAACGACTCCCAAAGTGAAATTTTTAATTACTTTGGATTGTTACCTGATAAGGCGACGCAGTGACACAGTAGCTGTCGTCTCACAGCAAGAAGGTTGCTGGTTCGAGCCTCGGCTGGGTCAGTTGGCGTTTCTGTGTGGAGTTTGCATGTTCTCCCTGCGTTCGCGTGGGTTTCCTCCGGGTGCTCCGGTTTCCCCCACAGTCCAAAACATACCAGTGAATTGGGTAAGCTAAATTGTTCGTAGTGTATGTGTGTGAATGAGTGTGTGTGGATCTTTCGCAGAGTTGGGTTGCGGCTGGAAGGGCATCCGCTGCGTGAAACGTGCTGGATAAGTTGGCGATTCATTCCGCTGTGGCAACCCCGGAATAATAAAGGGACTAAGCCAAAAAGAAAATGAATGAATGATACCTGATAAGACTGAAAAAAAAAAAAAACAATAGATGAAAAACCCAAAATAGCAACAGGAATAATTGAAACAATTTTTGAGCACTTCATATAGCCCAACTTTGTAATAGGCTCATTTTGTAACAAATTTAATTAGTTTTTTAAATCTTTATTTTAATGTTTTATTTTTGTTGGCCAGTTATCTACAAAATAAACAAAAAGAATGAATAAAGTTTAGGTGAAGTGATGTGCAAAAAGCAACCCAGGCTCATTCTGAGAACGTAGTCCCGGGGACGTTTCTGGAGACCGCGAAATACGTAGCCGGGGGTACGTACGGCTGCATTTCATTTTTTTAAGCGAACGATGCGGGGCGGTGTGACGCCGTTCCCTTATATTTTCTTTATAATTTGAGTTATGAATTTTGGCAATACTAATTGGTATGGTGATACTTCAGCTGGTATAGAATCGTTATATGAATTAATGGTATCGTGACAACCCTACTACAAAATGTTAATTACTGTCAGTAATTTCACATCATTTCTTAACCTTAACGAACATACATGTATCAAACTCTCAGTTAGATATTTTTATAACCATTAAACTCAACCCAAGCTTTAATATATGAAACATGAGACTCGTTTCATTCATCCAGTCCTCACTTTATTGTGAAGCAGACCTTACCGGTCTTCCAGGCTTGAATACAAAATTTGTAAAAGATAAATAAGACAGTTCTGAATTTATTCCCACTAACTAAAATTCCAGTTTATTGCAGCGACTACATTTTGAAAACACCTTAGTTCTATATCATACAAGGTAGAGATGGCATAGTGCATAACAGAGCAGATATTTATATATGTACACACACATGATTCACATAGTTCACTCTGACAAGGCTTCAACATCCAGTACAGTACACACGTTCCTGTTTTTATTTTTGCTAAATCATAAATCCACTGAGATGAACACATATCCGTTACACTGTTAAGCCTCACAATATAATTTGCTAGTCCATTTAATTTGTCTTGTGGGAAGTGATTATATTCCCAACTATCAACTAGCAGTGTTGTAAAATCTCACCATTGACCAGACAGACACATCAAAATGCTTACATCAAGTATTACCTGAAGCATTCTGGATGATCACGTAAAAAAAGTCTTTAAAATATACAAGCATCGTCCTCCTACACCATGAATACAACGTATTTATACCTGCAGCACCACTGACAACATGCCAGTGGTTGCAATTAAGGACTAATCATTTGATACAATGTCAAATCAATACCAAAACAGAGAAATTTTTGACCTGATGAATCGTCACAAATAACAGAACACTGAATGCAGATGCATTAAAATAACATCTCGCAAGGGATTCATTCAGCTCAAATATACTGTACGTTGATTAGAGTTTTTATTATTTTCTTTGTAATGAACGTGTCAGTACGGTTTGAATCATGTGATCATCAGTATAGAGCACATCATCAGATGTTGATTGCACAGTCATATTAAAGTATACAGACATATATTATATACACATCATCTTGCCACTGTCCATCATGTCAGCTTGGATTTGGAAATCTAACAAAATCCTACTTAAAGCGTTAGTTCACCAAAAATAAGTAATATGTTATTAATTACTCCCACTCATGTGGTTTTAATCCTCCGTTAATCTTCAGAACACCAATGAAGAGATATTTTAGATGAAATCAGAGAGCTCTTACCCTTCATAGACAGCAATGGTCAAAAAAGAAACTAAAAACATTCCATGATTACTTCAGTGGCTTAACTGTAATCATTCAGAACTTCAAGAATTCCTTTGTGTGCGAAAAAAAGGTGAAATGACTTTCGCCAATTCCGTATTCGTATTTACAGGTTTGTTTTGCTACACAAAAGTGTTCTAGGAGCTTCCTATGATTATATTTGAACCACTGAAGTCACATGGAGGGCCCTATCATACATTCGGCGCAAGAAGGCGCAAGACATGTTTGGCGTGATTTGTTGATATTTTCAGACCAGCACAACCCTAATTTTCACGTTTTGCACCACGTTGTTGAAATAGCAAATCCATTTGTGCCACTTTGTGGACTCATGGATGTTCTTGTCTAAAAAGGAGGCACATTGTTGGCACATTGCTATTTCGAGGAACTGAAACA
Organism: Danio aesculapii; assembly: GCF_903798145.1. Classification (NCBI taxonomy): domain Eukaryota; kingdom Metazoa; phylum Chordata; class Actinopteri; order Cypriniformes; family Danionidae; genus Danio; species Danio aesculapii. Next base: position 40,726,749 of record NC_079439.1, on the reverse strand, counting down.
TTGACCGTGCCATTGACCAACTGAAAGCTGGTCTGGAGTCCAGCGCAGAGCGTGTTATGCGTCTATGCAGGTCCAAAATGCTTACACATTGCTTAATACACACAGGATGTACAGCAACACACAAATATCTTTACATATGAAAAAAAATAAAGAATTAAAATGTTACAAAAAGTATCATTTTCTACATAAAAACACTGCCTCCATGCCTTCTTCCTGTTGGGGGGCTTTTTCAGTTTATTCATGACAATTTGCATTCGTATAATGTTATTATTATTAGCAGTATTATTTATTAAATGCATATATACATATATATATACATATATATATACATATATATGTATATACATATATATATATATATATATATATATATATATATATATATATATATATATATATATATATATATATATATTTGTTTTATAAAAACAAGTTAGGATTTGTCCACCTGTCGGGTTTTTTAGACATGCGTCACTATATGGGGCATAAGAATAGGACATGTGTTTGGATATAACTCAGTTTTTTGACGACACTTCGTTATTATTGTTCATTTATTCATATGCTGGAAATTAGAACTGAATTTAGAAATAGTTTTGAAACAAATCTTTGCACTTATCAAACTAAACTAAATATGTAGGCTAATGGAGGTCTTCAGTGGAGTGAGTTTTCATCGTTTCCTTATCCACAAAAGTAGGGGGCGCAGAGCGTATTTTTCCGTCCTTAAAACAGCAAAAGTGTATTCGGACACGCCCTTAATGCTTTTGTGCCATGTGCTTAAGACTTTGCGACTAGACTGTTAAAATAAGGTCAGAATGTTTTTACAATATTTTGGATTCTTTTTCTGTACTTTGAACGTCTCGGGACCATTGATGTCTATGGAGGATGAGGGAGCTCTCTGATTCAATCTAAAGTATTTTAAATTTGTGTTCTCAAGATAAACAAAGATCTCAGGAGTTTGGAACGACTTGAGAAATAAGTAATTTGTGAACTAACCCTTTAAACTGGAATAAAACAAACAAACAAAAACATGGAATTTGTTCATCTGTCAAAAGTAGTGACCAATCGCGTGCCCTAAAGCTTTCAATAGATGTGGAAAAGTAAACACAAAGTCAATATAATACTGCAATATAGAAAAAGTCCTCAAAGGAGACTTGACTAAACTGTTTTTGAGTGCTTTTAGTGCAGAAAACAAAACCACTCCATAAATGACCATGTTGTCATTTAGAGGCAAACTGCAGTGAAGTCCGTGTTTTAGCAGGAAACCATTACTGTATGATGGTTTATTTTCAGCCGGTTCTCGACCAACATACAGATCCGATGCTGGTTTATAAAAGCTGGAGGTTTGCAAACGCTTGATTTGGCTGTGACATCAGAGCTAAGAGACCTGCTCTTCAACGGAATGCACTTTAGTGGGAAAGCTACATTAAACCGGTGCTGTTGTATCCAAAACATTATAAAGCTGTAAGAAATATCTGGGATGGAGTTGCTTTTGCATAATTTCTTGTTCAATGATTTTTTTTTGTTTGGACCCTATGGAGTCATCAGGGTGAACGGCTATCATGCAAATGGGTTTCCAAATGGGTCTCTGAACGGATCCAAGTCCACTGCTTTTATGGGAGGAGCGCTCTGTTGAAGTAAAGAAGAAAAGAGATGTTAAAGGGCGAGTTCACCCAAAAAATAAAATGTCCTTATCATTTACTAGAATTTATTTCTTCTTTTGAATTAAAATATAGGAAAAAGCAGACATTCACATACATAGTAAGAAACAAAAATACTATGGAAGTCAATTGGCTGCTTTTCTTCAGTGTATCTTCTTTTAGAAGATATAAATTACAACAACACTAAATAATGTTGTGTGATAAAATCATTCAGATTCACTTGTATGGATTAATGTATATACGTACAGTTGCAGGTACAGATGTGCCAAACAGATCTTTTCCATAGGAGTTGTCGAATGGGTTCTGACCTCCAATCTTTAATGGCTCTGAGGTGATGAAAACAATTTTGAAGATGTTAAGCTTCCATTTCATGTTTCTTAAAACAATTCTTCATTTATATATATATATATATATATATATATATATATATATATATATATATATATATATATATATATATATATATTAGTGCTGTCAATCGATAAAAAAATAATTAATTAATCACACTTTTTTTTGCTTTTAATCTTGATTAATCACATTTAAAAGACTGAAACTTGTCATTTTGGCTATTCAAATGTAAAATTAATGTAAACGCAAGACAAAAAACTATTTTAAGTTTAAAATATGATTGTTTATTAGAATTTTTGTTTAACTTGTAACACAGATTTCTTCATATAAACAAAACACCCACAATAAACCATCAAGATCCTGGCTTGACAGCCATATTTAATACAGAAATAAAAACACAGGCATGTTAATGCCATTTCAATTTCAAAACAATCAATGCCAATAAAGAAAAAAATTATTTCCATGTTGGATTCTAAGTGGACTGCAAAAAAATGCCAAACTACAGGCGTTGCAAATATGGAAATTGGAAAATTATAATAATAATAAAGTATTGAATGCAAACAATCGTACTCATTAAGAAAAGTTGTATTGCTGATAGTTGAGAACATTAATTATAAAGTAGAAACAATTTAGCTTAGTCCTCTTTTATATTCAGCCAGTTGCTGAGACAGTCCAGTCTGTTTGCATTATTGGGGGACAATGTGGCTCTTTTCTTTTGAATGATGTGAGCTGAGAGTGAGAACAGTCTACCATGTAAACAGTGATTTTTGATTACCTTAAAGGACCACCGAGTCACGAAATGCGGAGGTTTTTCTTTTCGTTTGGCATGTGGTATGAAATTCCGTTAAAACAAAAGTCGAAAGATTAAAAATTAAACATACGAGATTAGATGAAACTCTGGAGGAAACGAGCTGGATAGCTACATTGTTTTATACTGAAACTTTCCTTTTAAAAGTGCTTCCTTGGTCTTCTCCATATTTCTTTGCATGTTGAACACACATCGGCCACTACAGGAAAAAAAAAGCCCTGCAACTGGCAATATTTCAAATTTATCGCATGCGTTAACACACTCATTTTGACACCACTAATATATATATATATATATATATATATATATATATATATATATATATATATATATATATATATATATATATATATATATATATATATATATGCGACGCAGTGGCGCAGTAGGTAGTACTGTCGCCTTACAGCAAGAAGGTCGCTGGTTTGAGCCTCGGCTGGGTCAGTTGGCGTTTCTGTGTGGAGTTTGCATGATCTCCCTGCTTTCACGTGGGTTTCCTCCAGGTGCTCCGGTTTCCCCCACAGTCCAAAGACATATGTATGAGTGTGTATGGTTGTTTCCCAGAGATGGGTTGCAGCTGGAAGGGCATCCGCTGCATAACACATGTGCTGGATAAGTTTTCAGTGCATCCCGAAAGTATTCATAGCGCTTTGAATACTTATGTACCTGTGATTTTTCAGGTTTTTATTTTTAATAAACTTGCAACAATTTCAAAAAAAAGATTTTTCACATTGTCATTATGGGGAATTGTGTGTAGAATTTTGAGGAAATACATGAATTTTGGAATCCATTTTGGAATAAGACTGTAACCTAAAAAAAATGTGGAAAAAGTGAAGTGCTTTGAATACTTTCCGGATGCACTGTATATATATATATATATTATTCATTCACTCATTCATTCATTCATTCATTCATTTTTCTTCAGCTTAGTCCTTTATGCCCCGTTACCACTAAGAGGTAAAGTACGGTATGGTACGGGTCGGTATGGGTCACCCTTATCAAGCTTGCGTTTTCACTGCCAAAAGTGTACTCTTTTGGTGAGCGTGGTGTACGACAGAAAGTTTCAGACGACATAATTTTTACTCGAGGAAATGTCTACAGTAAAGCTGTATGGGTCGTTCCATATCATATGAAAAGCACTTCTCACAAAACAGATGCTTTATACATATAAATACTTCTGTATAAATGTTGATTACTAACCTTTCTATGAACACGATTTGATTATAACTGCAGATCAATGAGTGTGAAATAGCTAACTGTAACGTCTGCGATTAAATGAAATAAATAAATGCAACATATATGAACAGATAAACTACACACAGCATACATTTAGTCCTTATTTGGGTTAAAAACAACACGAAATATAGCCCACAGTTAGTGCAAACCTCTTATTTGTGTCTTTAATCTTCAGCAGCACATGTAGCCTCTTGTTAGGAAGTAATTCTGTCATTCAGAGTTCATCATAGTCCAAAAGGCGATGATAATAGTTAAACATGGCAGTTTGTCCATGTTTTCGGTTGCAGAAGCATCGTTTGCTGCTGTTTTTTCTGGCTTCTCCTTTTTTTCGCGCTTCACTCTCGCGTTTGGCTCATTCTCACAGGAATGGATATCAGAGCGCTTCAATGATCACAAGCACGTTATTAATATGAGCTCAAGTTCGTTATTTCAAATATAGACACGATCGCGAGCTCTCTGGACAAAGTGAAACCGCTCACACATTTAGACGGGCTCGTAAAACAACAACAGGACACAGCAGATTTTGTTCTTCTTGGCTTTGCGGCTGTTCACCAAGACGACGACAAGGTTTGTTTGACCATGGCTCATTATTATTTGTATATTATTATTACGGTGTAATGTCTCGGCTGTGTTTTTAAAAATGTTGCTTCCTTTGTTTTCATTCTGGCTTGTTGACGTATCTCTGCAAACCAATAGCGTTCAGCTGCGCATCATTGGTACCCTTGGTATCAATGACGCTTTGTACCCTTTGCAAAGAAAAGAGAAAAAGTGATACGGTTCGGTACACCTTTTGACAGTGGAAATGTCTATAAAAGCATACCGAATCGTACCGTACCATAATCACTTAGTGGAAACGAGGTATTATTTATTAGGGGTTGCCACAGCAGAATGAACCGCCAACTATTCTGGCATATGTTTTATGCAGCAGATGCCCTTTTAGCCGCAACCCAGTACTGGGAAACATCCATACACTCTCGCATTTACACATGCACTCATACTGTACGGCTAATTAAGTTAATCCAATTAACTTATAGCACATGTCTTTGGACTGAGGGGGAAACCAGAGCACCCATAGGAAACATGGAGAGAGCATGCAAACTCCACACAATAAATATTATTTCTATTTTTATTATTATTGTTATTATTATTATTTAAACATCTACAATTACTCTGCTTCTCAGGATTTATACCTTTACATTGTCATGAACAATTCATTTTTTTATAATTTCTCAATTATTTTTTCTTAAACATAAGATAAACGTTCCTCAGTAGAAAAATATTCATTCATTCATTTTCTTGTCGGCTTGGTCCCTTTATTAATCTGGGGTCCCCACAGCGGAATGAACCGGCAACTTATCCAGCATATGTTTTACGCAGCGGATGCCCTTTCAGCCGCAACCCATCACTGAGAAACACCCATACACTGTTATTCACACACATACACTTCAGACAATTTTTAGCTTACCCACTTCACCTGCACCACATGTCTTTGGACCTATGGGGGAAACCGGAGCACCTGGAGGAAACCCACATGAACGCGGGGAGAACATGCAAACTTGAATTTATTTACAGTACTTAAGGCAAGCATATTGCCATATAAATAACTGAAATCAAACTACCTAAAAATGAAAAGTAAACCCTTATTTGATGTTTTCTGTAGAAAAGTTATTTAATTACAGTAACTATTTGCTTTGTAAATAGTTATACCCAACACTGTTGGTAAATAATGTTTACACACAAAAAAAAAAAAACGATAAAAGCTTCTGCCTTGTGTTAACATGCTAAAATTATTATGAGAAATTATTTTTCAAACATTAAACACATTCCTATTGTCAGAAACCTGCAGTAACAGCTGTGTTTAGCTGACAACATGTTTATGCATGCTAAAACGTGCTGAACACCAAACACTTGCATACACACTGCGATAAAGTGATCTTGGCATGTGTTGCATTCCCTCGCCCATTAAGCAAACACAGCCGATCGAATGGATGGGATTCTTCAATAGAATGAGTGATTTTAAATACAAATACAGCAACAACATCTGCTCACCTTTTCTTGCTGGCACGTTCGGTGGCTTGGCCATCTGGAAATCCTTAAACATGTCCTTGATATCTCTCTTCTCCTTTTCTCCTAGAGGATCCAAGTCAACAAAAGCATTACTGTCCACCTTTGGAGCTTCTTTGGTGGCCACTGGCCGCGGGGGAACCAGGGGAGGAGGACTGGAGCTCTGCTGTCCATCTGGAAATATGCTGCTTTGGAACGGGTTGCCCAGGGGTGGATGAGGGCTCCAGGAACCATTGGATCCATTGGAAACTGGGGCGGCGCTCCATGATGGAAGCTGATGGGAAACGGTGGAGGATCCAAAACCCGCAGGAGCATTTGCCCAGACAGAGCCTGTAGAAGAGGAGAAGACTGGAGCCTGAGTTAAGGGCTGGGAGACACTAAAGATGGAGGAGAGCGGCTGATTCCACAGAGCAGATCCTGCTGGAGCTTGAAGAGACAAGCCTTCTGGAGAGAAGATGAAAAAAGGCAAGCATTAAAAAGCTTCTTGAGTGTTCCTCTTAAAGGGGGCCTATTATGCAAAAATCATTATTATAAGGGGTTTAAACAGTCGTGTAACAACCAGCTTCTACAGGTAAAAAATATATATTTTTATTTTTATAATCACACTTGATACAGACAGTCTGCAGAAACACTTTGATCCACTTTCTTCATTTGTACCTGTCATGAGAGGGGGAAAGCTCCGGCCACTAGTGACAATCTATCCTTCATTAGCAAAGGCCATTAGTCTTGTTTTTGAATCTGCCACTATGCTGACACGTGGGCATTTGTAGCTCCACCCTCTTTTGAAAAGAGCACAATCTCATTTGAATTTAAAGCGACAGTCACCAAAACAGCACAATTTGGATCAAAGTTTTAAAACATTTGTGGTGTATTTTGAGCTGAAACTTCACATACACACTCTATGGACATCAGAGACTTATTTTACATCTTTAGCAGGTCCCCTTTAAGACAGGAGTCAAATGAAGCATTCTTTTGACACAGAGTCATTTTTATGTTTCAAAGAGCCTAAGTTGTATTCACTGTGTTAAAACCAATGACTGTAAAAAATATGGACGACGCAACAGCGTCTTTTCCCATTGAACGCTTTGAAGCCAAAACGCCTCATGATGGGCACAAACTGTCACAAAACACTACTAAAATTGAAGCCTGGGCATGTGCAGAGGGGACTACTAGATGGAGCCAGAGGCAGAGCCGTGGAATCAAGCTTCCAACCAAACGCATGACGTCAAATCAACCATGCTCCCCCTAAACTTCTCATTTGACCACCCGTATCTGCACTATAACAAAGGCGCACTAATATAAATATAAACACTTACACTTATAATATACGATTTAAAAACTGTGTGGTATAAGCTGTTTTTAACAATTTAATAAAAGCAATATATGCTGGACTGCAAAAATAATCGATCTTTCATACACTCTAGCCTAAGTTAGACTCAGCTATGAGCACAAAAAATATTTCTTGATGATATTTATTATCTTCACAGGGGTAGAAATATGAGCAATAACATATAAACACATTTTATGTTTTATGTATATGTTTTAGCAGCGGATGCCCTTCCAGCTGCAACCCATCACTGGGAAACATCCACACATCCACTCATTCACACTCATACACTACGGCCAATTTAGCCTACCCAATTCACCTATACCACATGCTTTTGGACTTGTGGGGGAAACCGAAGCACCCGGAGGAAACCCACGCGAACACGGGGAGAACATGCAAACTCCACACAGACTGACACCAACTGACCCTGCCGCGACTCGAACCAGTGACCTTCTTGCTGTAAGGTGAACTTGCTACCCACTGCGCCACCGTGCAGCCTCCATCTATGCACTATATAAAATAATCCTTGTCAATCTGTACAATAAACTTAGCAGTATTAATACCTCAACTGATGTCTATATCATATAGGCCTATCAGCTGCTGCAACATCGCTTGTATATTGTTTATAATTTTTTGCCTCCCTTTTCATTCAGTTTATTCCATGCCTTAATATCTGGCAAATAAGAATTTACATTCATTTTAATGTTTAGTAAGTGTTTTCAAATAAAAAGCCAATAGTAAATGGTGTAAATAAATAATATAACATTTACAGCTCTATTTGTTATATAAGATTCTGCTTTTAGCACATTAATATTTTATAACAGCAAATTCAGTAGATAAACTCAATAACATGCCGAAACTCAAAATGTCAGAGATTCCTGTAAATCAAATTCAAATAACATTACAGGAGATTGATGTGGAGATAGGCTACTATAAGATTTGTCTTCGTAATTATTATTTCCCACCCATAAAAAGAATTAATGCTAGATAATAATCATCTGTATTTTCCCAGTCTTGGCTAGGCGTGTATCAGTAAACTAATATTAAAGCCCGATAAAACCCTCACTTTGCTGAATAAACAGTGATCCATCAGATCTCGTAGGTCACAAATTTTTTCATGGTAAAATAACACGAAATCGAATAATAACACTTCAATCTTCTCCCAAAGCTCAGATGATCTGCTTTGAGAAGCTGTCAATCACAAATGTCAATCATGATGGGACACCCTGTTTTTATAGCATTAAATTGCTGGCTAAAAACATACTGTTTACAAAAATGAAGATCTGAACATATATCAGCTTGATAACTAGTGCCTTAATTCACCAAAACCATCTTTTGGGAAATTTTATTGCAAGTGTAATTAGTTTTTTTATTTGTGCTCAAATCTCATTTATAAACATGGAGGAGGCGGGCTTTATGACTTGTCTCGCAGCAAGCCCCCAGGGGGCAAGCTAACAGTCAAGAGCGTCACTCAAAAGCAGGCATGTGGCACACTTGGTAAAAACACAATACTATTCACCATATCATCTACTTTTTACTAATGTTGTACCACAGTACATTAGTGTTTAGCTATCCTTTTAAAGCGAATGGATACTTAATAATTAGTTATTTCTTGTCAAATGTATACTGCACTGATGCATTACATGACCAGTGATGTTGTGGCAGTGAAGTTATTTTCAATAAATGTTTCAGAACTTTTAGATCATTTAAGAATTCTGAAAAAAGTATTCTGGTTTATTAAGAATTAAGAAGCAGAAGGTTTTCATTAGTACAACAAACTGATTTTTTAGCACAAAAAAAAAGTTATTTTTTACAAAACTAAAATTTTGTAATTTGACAGTTTTATTGTATTTTTTACTTAAAATAAATGCAGTTATGGTGAACAGGAGGTATTTTAAAAACCTCAAATTAATTAAAAAATCTTACTAAATGTTTTGTACAGTATGAAACAGGTATATTAAACATTCTCACAGTAATATTAGCAATATAATTAAAGAGTAATATTAGTGTATTGTGAATTTACTTATTATTTTGGAAAAATTCTGTGCTCATAAATGTAAATGGTCACTTTTAGCTTAGCTTAGCATAGATACAGAATAAATACAGTAAGGTTAAGCTTTAAATAATTTAAATTAAATAATTAAATTATTTTTGAGCGAGATGCTAATGGTCTAATCCATTTTAATGGTTAATGCTAAGCTAAAAAAAGTGGAGTGTCCCTTTAAACTTGATGATGACAACTTCCAAGATGTCTTCAAGAAGCACATTTAATCGGTTTATGTATTCACTGTGAATTAAATCAATTGAATGACCTTTGACCTTACTAGTGTGATGCTCTACTGCTTGAGCAAAAGTAATATAAACAAAACAACACTCCTTCCAGACTCTCATATGACTCTCATTTAAATAAGAATCACTGACATTTTGATAAAGCCTTTACTAAAAGCTCACAAATGTCAGGTTATTTGTTAATTGTGTGGAGTTTCTCACCCAGATCTGTGAGAGTGTCTGTGGAGGAAGGGCTCCTGCTGAACAGACTGCTGACGGAGCAGCTCTCGGGTGGAGTAGGTGGAGATTCAGACTGCTCTGCTGAAACAAATGAAGCCATTCCAAGGTTTTCATTTGAAGGAGACTATAAAAGAGATAAAAAGAGTTACACAAGTTCACAACCTGCGTAAACGAAAGCTAAAAATACAGAACAGGGAACAAATATATGTATTTCTATTTCAAATCAATGCAGATTGATTGTTCCTATTCATCAGTTTTCACAGAAATATTATCAGTGTTCAAGATGTCACACTCAATACTGGAGGAATAACTGAGGAATAAATCAGGATTCCATTACAGTAATACATTACAATTATTTTAAAATTGTAATTTATTAATTTTTTTTTACAATATTACAGTTTTTCTAGTAAAAAACAAGAGACAAAAGTCTACCAACCAAAACTAGGGTTCAAATTAGGTATCAATTTGGGCTAATTTGGGTACATTTACATTCTTGAAGGTTGAAAGTAGATTACTGACCTTGTGAAAAATAAATAAAATAAAAATAAATAAATAATCTCTAGAATTATTTAAATAAAAAAGTGAGAAACCCCTTCTTACGATTGTAAAGAGCTTTAGGTGTGTTTGCAATAAATACACCATATAAATGCACATTACATAACATTTACATTACTACACTGTCCTTCGTTGCAAAATAAATCAATTATCTTAAATATTTCAATAAACAGTGGCTAAAGTGTCTACTTCAATGTTTCAAATAATACTCAAATGTCAGATTATGGGTGAAATACAGCAATGTCACAAATATATTAATGTAAATAAGCGATAAATAAAAATAAGCGCTCATAATACATTTAATTACATTTTGAATATGTCTTGCTAAATGTTTAGAAGAATAGTATACAAACAAAATGATTTAAATTACAATTAATTAATATTTCTTGAGTCCACTGTGAGTAAGAGTCCTTTAATATAGTATTATTAAATAACTGCTATTCCCTAACAATTAGTTTTGGTATTCAAAATATTGATATAACATGTTAAAACGAATGATAGTCATTATTCAAAAATAAAGAGATAATAATAAAAGCTAAACTAAACAACTAAATTAAACAGTACACATTATAAAGACAATAATTTAAAGGTGTATTTATTGCTGTCTAAAAATAAATATAAACATGTCTAAAGTCATGGCACTTTTTTGTTGTATAATGATAAAAAAATCAGTTTTCTATCAAGAATAAAACTATTTAGTTTTTTTTTTCTAAAACACATAGCTATAAATCATGAATCTAGAGAAAATGAGAAATTTCATGCAAGCTGTATATATACATACATACACACAAACACAGTGTAATGTAGTGGCAAAAATCTATTCTTACCTTACAAGCATAACTCACTGAAGCATTAAAAATTCAGGCAAACAAACATTACCATAAAGTGGTGTTAGATATAATAAAATTAGAGACCTTAAAAGGAACACTTCACTATTTTTGAAAGTAGGCTAAATTTCATGCCACATTGTCTGACAGGAGCCATTTTAGCTTAGCTTAGCATAACTCACTGAATAGAATTAGACCATTAGCATCTTGCTAAAATTTCTTACTATACAGATTCGTAACTGGTGTAATTCATCATGCCTGCTGCAGCCATGGTGTGACAGCAAAGTTCCTTGATGCCAAAATAAGAGTAGAGTTCCTAGAAAATATTGACTTTAAATTTTCTTTTGGTCTTAGTACATGATGTAACTATAAAAGTGTCAAGCTTTACAAAGAAATACTATCAAAACTTTCTTTTTTGTGTGTGAAATGCTAATGGTCTAATACGATTCAATGATTTATGCTAAGCTAAGCTAAATGTACTCCTCCAAGACCAGGAGATCTGCTAAATGGATTCAAAAATACTAAAACTGGATCAGGGTAGGGCCAAGTCGGAGCAACCACTCTGATCCCGCGGGCTCTGCAATAGTTGGGGAAATTACAAATTCCAAAAAAACAAAACGATTACAATTGGCTTAAGATTGGCAATGAAAATTCGGAAAATGCAACCGCCTCAATTTTATTAATAATAATAAAAAATGATAAAACTCATATAACTCTAAATAAGTCGTAAAATGAGCCTATTTTCAAAAAAAGTGGAGTGTTTCTATAAACTGTCAAGGAGATTTTACAATGAGAAAGCAGTAAAAAGACATTAGAACATGAAAGAGACATATCACGATTGATTGCCATCTCACCTTTACACTTCTCCTGCCTCTTCCAGCTTTCATATTAAGTGGTGGAGGACAAATAATGACAGAATCCTTGGCCTGATGGTTATGCGACTCTCCAGTCCCTCCATTCTCATGTTTCACTCCATTCTGAATCTTCTCCACAAATGGATTTGGCATCCCGTTCCCATGTCCATTCTGCTCCTGAACCGGGACCGTGTTTTGGGTCCAGCTAGTGGTTTCTCCAGCTCTGCCATCTATCGGCCAGTGACCGTTACTGAGGGCCTGAATGACCGTCCTGTTGGAGAGCTGGTCAAACTGCTGGCCCAAATAGTCCGAGTCACCATTTTTAGGGCCACCATTGAACAAGCTATTAGGGCTGTGGTTGGCGGGGTCATCCCGGATCGATTGGTCGTCGTTTTTTTTGTAAAATGGGTCATCGCTGAACGGGTCATGGATCGGGGTGGGGAAGAAGCTGAGCTGAGAGGTGAAGGGGTTCTCAGGCGTGAGGCTGGACGGGGCTCTGGAGACACAAGATGAGGTGAACGGGTTTCCTTTAAGACAGTTCTGATTGCTGTCTATCTCGGTGGACAGATCCATCAGTAGGATGTCCTCTGACTGGTTGGGAGAGAAGAGGAGAAGAGGAGAATAAATACTAAGCTGAAGTAAATTAAAAAATATTATTACATGTATATATAATTACATGTATACACTAATTACATGATGTATATTTTGTGTATCTAAAGATGAAATCATGCATGAAGTATGGTCAACTTCCATATGCAGATGTTGTGTAGTTAAAGGGATAGTTCATCCAGAAATTTAAATGAAATTTTCTTTAAACTTTTATGAATTTGTTCCTTTTAATCACAACACAAGATATTTTGAGGAATGCTGGACATGATTGGCTGATAGCCGTGCAATATTCTGCCAGTAACAGCACTCGACCCGCCTCTTTACCTTTCACCATTGTGTATTACTCTGCCCACATACAGCAACAAGCTAAGGACACTCTACAGTTTGACAAATATTGCTGCTGTTGGACAACATAATGTATTTTGAGGCTTTTTTAGTCAGGAATGTTGTTGTTTAGATTGCAACTATGCAGTTTATTTATAAGGATAGTGCCTATTTTTAAACATTCATAATTTCTGAGAGACAGCGCGTCTGCGGCCATTAGCCTGTCTTTGAGCAAAGCCACTTGATGATGTTCATCCACAAGATGGCGACAGAGACCACATAATAAGCCCTAGGAGAAAACCAGTGTAATTTTAAACTCCAGCTGATCAAATCATTATTAAACAGGTAAATGACTTTCGTAGTCGATCTCTCTCTTTTGTATGTTGTAGTGCTGTATTTATACAATAGTAATATTGTGATCTCCCGATTGCAACAGAGAAATACTGGGAGAAATCTCTGTAGACTGATGGGATTTCATGCCGTTCAGTCTTATAATCTTAAAATGTCAGCAAAATCACCTGTTTTGTCATCACTTTAGACATTACGCTAGAGAATCAGTCGAATACTAGCTCTAAAGCGACGTTGGTGAATTAGTAACGGCTATTGCTGTACTGACATCAGCTGCAGATGTGAATGAATGGTGGAAGAAAGTAGTTCCTCTTACGAAAGGGTTTTGAGACCCTCAGTGTTTGAATTTTTTTTTTTTATAGACACGATTATGCCGTCAAATTGATGTATAAACACTATATCACACTCGTAGCAGTGCAATGTGGCTGTATATCATCACTGGTGGGAGACTAAGGCACTCGGCCTGCTGCCTCGCACGGCTCCCACCAGTGCTGATATACAGCCACATCACACTGCTACTCGTGTGATATTGATATTGTGTGATATATATATATATAGTTTTGTGTCCAACTGAAGAAAGAAACTCAAACAGATCTGAAGCAAGTGGAAAATCAGTAAATGATGGCATGTTTTTCTTTTTTTTATGAACTATCCCTTTAAATCATAAATGCAAACAATATGGGCTGCCAGCTGTCCTATATCTACAGCAAGTAATACTGACATTCTGTTTTTAAGAGAAAACAGTTGAAATTTGTATTAAATGTATACAATATGTTCTGTATTTTAGTCGTATCAACATTTAAGAACAATGTTTTTCAACTTTAATCAATTAATCCTCTTAGTATAAATCTAAAGCAGTCATGACACTGTACATACATCATCTGAAAGATTGAAACTGTGGTGTCCAGACTCATGGATTCATGGCCCTCAATGAACAGAACTGGACACCCCTGGCTTAAAGACTCATGATTTCATATGTGCAGGTTTTTATTAAGTATCTCAAAGCAAGAGCTTTTTATTATTTTATTCTATATTAACAAAGTACTTATCGGAGTTAATAAGCTGAGTTCACATCTGTAATTTAAAATACTGATACACATGTAAAGTTATGAAAACTAAAGTTATGAACTGCTGTTCATTTTTGTGTCAAGAGTTCAAAAATTATCCCCTATACTATATGTAACGATGGCCAGCTAGTAAGTGCTGTGCAGGTAAACCTCACTCCTCTAACCTCTAAAGGTGCTCTAGCGACAGACGCGAGAGGCCATGGTCTTTAGCCTCCTTGTTAGAGCAACCGTTTCCCGTGTGGAAGGTCGCCAGTTCAATCTCACCTCGGAGCGGGTTGGGTGGTCTAGGACCGGTGGGGTTACATTGGTGCCGTGACCCGGATGGGAGTGAGGTTTAGGGGGCGAGTGTAACGGAGGCCAGCTAGTAAGTGCTGTGCAGGTAAACCTCACTCCTCTGACCTCTAAAGGTGCTCTAGCGACAGACGCTAGAGGCTATGGTCTTTAGCCTCCTTGGTAGAGCAGCCAAATCCCATACGGAAGGTCACCTGTTCAATCCCAGCCGGGAGCGGGTTGGGTGGTGTAGGACTGGCGGGGTTACATATAGAAATCTGATATAATGCAATATGCAAATGAATATGCATATCACTAATATGACATACAAGTTTTATACAATCCAAATTTTGGATTTCATGCAAACATACAGATGCAACATACAGTATGTTTCAAAATACTGCAAAAATGTCAATTTACATATATATTTTACCTATTAGAATTACAAATATGTTTTGTAATTGTGTACTATACTTTATATTTTTCTATAATTTAGGTTAATTTATGACAATATATCAGATTTCTGTATGGACACATTTACTGTAAAAAATGTTGGGTCTAATCTATTTGTGTTGGGTTAACATAAAGGAATTAAGTTAGCTTTTTAGCTTTTACAAATTTAAGTGGATTGAACATAAAACCATTAAGTTGTCCCAAAAACTCAAGAGTTGTGTTGGTTCAGCTCATTTTAAATAAGTAGTTTAAACAAACAACAAACATATTTTTTGAGTGTCACTTTGGAAAATAATACAAATTCAACTGAGTGTCTGTTTCAGTTTGGTCCTCTGAGGTTGAAATCAAATCGAATACTGCCATTCGACCCATACCACTTTATAAATATTGTGAAAAGCATGGAAAAACTCAAACTTTGAATGGAATGGTCACCAATGGAGCTGTAGTCATCTAGTGGATATGTTCGGTATTGCATCCATTTTCTCCCCCTCTATTTTTTTAAATGCTAAAATCTAAAGATATTCACATACTTGAGCATTTTATTGGTACAGATTTGTCCCTTATACCTCTCTACTGCAATTTGTAATGTCCCCTCAAATATGCTAGCAACAAAGCATGGGTTGAATCATGAATGACTAAAAATGAATAAATAAACTTCACAACATATGCACACATTACCTGAACTTGCTCTCTCACAGTCATTGCAATGTTTAGTTAGAGGAACAAAACAAACTCTGCATCAACACCACTTGTAAAAAGTTCACAATTAAAGTAAACACTAATTATATGATTCATGCTTTCTGCTGAAGCTCAGTTTAAAGGCACAATGTGTAATTTTAGCCACTAGAGGGCGTGTGTTTACAATAAACCAAGGGATAGTTTGATGACGTCATGACTGAGTGTGGAATCACGGGAGTTGTGGTCTTCATCACATTCTACAGGACTACTGCTGAAATAATGTTCTTGCAAGACCTAAAGTATTCAAAACTTATCATGGTAGTATGAAGAAGAGTAAAGCTGAAAGTCATTGAAGTGGAATGATAACACTAAAGTAAATGCTGATGAAGCTTTTTTTGCCATTGTCCACTGCTTACTGTTCTCCTGGCAGCACTGTATTATCATATGAAATACATTTTAAGATTCTGTTATAATGCTGCTTTGAGCAGTCTAAAAAATCGTTCGTGTTTTCTATAAAACCAAACCGCATATTAAGGACAAGCTACATCATTAGCATGGCAACACAAAGACATATTTTGTGTCACTAATTGTTCATGTAGATGTCTTTCATACTCTAAGAATGCATCTTTTCTTCACCCTGCTGATACTTTCTGTGGCAAAATTAGTTTTTCATGTAGCAAAAAGAATAACAATAAGGACATACGTCTACTATTTTAAAATTAATCGGCTATATTCACACGGACGTTCATTTACAGCAAAGCAGCCCAAGGGCTTTCCATTACAAAATTGTCACGTTTAAGGTCTGATTTCTTTACAAATCAGCAATCTTCACTGCTGTTAGATATACGATATGAAGTGAGTCTCAACCCAGACAAGAACACTACAATAAATTCCATGTCTTTAAAATATGACAGGTTATTTTACCCCAGTATATTCAATGGAATTTCTACTGATGGCGCTAGTCTTTCATCTCATTTTACGCTTGAACAACTAAAGGAATGCTTAAGTCTATTTAACTGAATGGATTGTAATTACATTACAACATCGATGCTGTAAAAACAACCATGTGAAATTGAAAATAGTCACATTAAGCTTTCACCGGAAGTTTATCATTGGCTTTAAACCTGTAGCTGTGCATAGAGCCCATTTGTTAGTAAACCATATGTTATTTTCTATTGGTCTAAGTTTATTCAAAATATTGATTGGAGGAAAGTTTGGTTATCACCTAATAAATATCTAATTACAGATAAAATCAAAGAATTCCCATGTAAGATACTACCTAATTTTTACCCGGTGAAGTATTTTTTAACCAGATTTATTGAAGACATGGATGTCAAATGTTCCTTTTGTTCAATATACCCAGAAACAGTACCTTGTCAGCATGCAAAAAAGTTTATGGTGGACGGTATCTAAATTTATAAATGATATAGTGCTGTCAAATTTCTTTTACTGTATGAATATGTCATTTTGGGTTTTTTGAACTACGGTACAATAAGAAGTTGGAAAATTAAGCTTATGTGAAGAGTTCAGATGCAAACCTAAAAGCAAACCTCAGATCTAAAATAAGCTTTTTTCTCAGCATGCCATCTTTGTGTTCACTTTAAAGGCAATGCAAAGAACATATTATTTGCCATAAAAGTAGATTTATCGAACATTTGCACAGGAGCTTGAGAAAAATGCCCATTTTAGGAGAAAATTTGAAACGGCATTTAGAGGTTTTTGCATCTGAAGTCTTCATGTGATCAATCTTTTGATTATACTTACCAAGTTTCATATCCATGTTTGTAAATTTAACAGTCAGAAGCCTATTTTTCTCAGTGGTACTTAAAGAACTAGATATTTATATAAATACCATTACCGCGGGGTACAAAGTAACATGGGGTAAAATGTAACACAGAGTATTAAGGTATTTGCTCAGGGTTGACCATGGCAGGTTCCGAGGTTTTCACCACAGTGTCAGCAGACATCCTCCTGCCAATTACTGAAAAAGTTTGGCGAAATTTGGATGAGAAACATAAGAGAAACCATTTTTGCAGCATAAAATAATTTTTTGTTATAGTCAATTTTTTTTCCTTTTAAAATATCTGTGAAAGTTTGTTTGTAAAATCTTATATTGTTGTGATTACCGTCTTCTAGGCTAAAAGATGGAATCATTTTGAAAGATGTAAAAAACACACAGTGTCTGTTTTTGAGGAAAACATGACACAGCGAGTTAGTTGTAACGGTGTTACAAATAAGCTTTACACTGCTGGACACCAGTTAAACTAACAAAATTATTTTTGAATTTTGAGTGTAATATTGAGAACTTTTATATATATTTTTTTTTAAATAGAATATATATTTTTAATAGAAAAAGAAATTATTGCTAATAATGCAAATAAACGCATTGTTTAATAATGGATAATAACGCAAATAAATACAAATATATATCCAATAGATAAATAAATAAACATACTGTGTAGAATAAAAAATAGCTACTGAGGAAATATAACTACTATTTAAAGTAAACTGAATTTAAATTAATTGTGTGAAATCTGCCTTTTTAAGCATGTGTTACAACTAACCCTCTGACTGTTATAACTTACAATTTTTACTCCAGGCACTTTTGCCAATGCTGCACAGAATCCATAGGTCCGGTGATCATACTTTCAGTGTGCATTTGTAGGAGAGGCTTGTGTGTTGTTTTTAAAAAAATTCTGGTTTCTCTAACCCCATTTCTTTGTTCATTATTTGGCCAAAACCAAAAAGTGTTACTTTGTGCCCAGCTCTCCCCTATTTGTTTTCTTTATTTGTTATTATATTAAATTTTACCTACTGTGTCTTTGTACTTTTATATAACTCTATTATGCTTTTCATATTTTTTATGTACACCTCTGGCATTGTTTTGTATATATCGTTCATGCATTAAAAAAAAATCGTGTCACTACAAAAAATTTATTCTTTCTCTGGATTTGAACATTCTTCCAAACATTTGGGATAATATATGCAAGTAGCCGTTGTTAATTTAGTCAAATATACAACACTGTTCTAAAGTTTTATTGTTGATAGTTTATAATCGTACATATTGTGCCTTTAACACTTTTAAAAGACCTCAGAATCCATCGCCCTGAACAAAATGGCCTCATATGGCTGTAAAGCTCCTCCACTGAGCAGCGTCTTCAAACAACTGAGCCTTGTTGAGGTTTTAGTGCTTGTTGTTTTGGTTGGCCGAAGCCCAGGCCTTCAACTCCCCGTGACGGCATTTTCTGCATTTGAGGTCAATCAAGCACCAAAGACTAAACAAGGACTATAACAGGATATGAGAGTCGTCTGAACGCCACTAGTCTCTGTCTAATGGTGTAATGTCTTAAATTAGTAAATAAGCTGGCGTACAGATTTCCATGGTTAGAAGTAACAATAACATTAATGTATATTTCCTGCATGAAAGGAATAGTTCACCCAAAAATGAACATTTCCTCACTATTTATTTACTATTATGGGTTTCATTCTTTTGTTGAACACAAGTCAAGATATTTTGATGATGATCGTTAGAATGTGCAGCTGTTGACATCCATAGTACCAAAAATCATACTGTGGAATTCAATAGCCGCATTTCCACTATCGGGCCAGTGCGAGCCAGGGCTTTAATCGGGCCAGGCCGGGCCAATAGCCCGGGAGGTTGAGAAATGAGGCCGAAATCATGTCGCGTTTCCACTGTCGGGCTAGTTGCTCGCAGCGCGTCACGCAAACACCGCCCCCAGAACGTCCCCCGAATCAAACGTCACACAACCCGCCCACTTCAGCGGGAACAAAAAGCTCAAATTATAACCACAAAGACAACCTGGCATCACTACGAGAGCTGGAAGATGGAGAACACCGAAGCGATTGCTTTTTTTACTGTTTGTGGTCTGTTGGTGTAAGGCCAGACAGCGATCCCTGGATAAGGACATTCGAGTTCGGCGGCATTTACTTCGAACACAGATTTTGGCTGCAAGGCTAGCGCGATAGCAAAACAAATGTAAGGGAAGAAAGCATCTTGTCTCCTCTTTACCTGACAGGAAAACTCCGCCCTTGTACGTAACCCCGCCCCGAAGCCCCAGTTGGCCCACCTTGGCCCAAGGTATTCGGCTGGCCGAAAAAGGCCGGACGCTGGCCCCAAGGAAGCCCCGCTTTGGCCCGATTACGCCCCGGAAGTGATAGTGGAAACGCGACTGGCCTTGGCTCGCCCTGGCTCGCTCGCTTTAGGCGCGATAGTGGAAACGCGGCTAATGGCTTTTATTTCAGCATTCTTCAAAATATCTTCCTTTGTGTTCAACAGCAGAAAGAAACCGAGATTGTATGCTAGAGTTTTCATTTTTGGGGTGAACTGTACCATTAGTAAAGCAGTCGTCCAAACAAACCATTAATAAGCAACATGTGGAAAAAAGTGTCTCATTCAGTCAGAATGTGTGTATTTCTGCATCAACACGTGTGACTCATTCTTGCCCAACAGTCTTACCGAGGGAGAGTTTAAGTCTGGTGGGGTCGACATGTCTCCAAACAAGTCCAGCTGTTCAACGCCCTGCAACACAGCATCAACAAAAGCATAAAAACAACAACATTCAGCCCAGATTCTGGAAGCCAAACAGAGTCAGAGTAACCAAAACACCTAAGAGAAGAGCCATTCATGCTTCAGGCAGATGAATAGGAGGAAATGAGCAGCGAAGAGAATGAGGAGAATGGCGTTTTTTTGTTTTGTTCATAGTCTGTGAGTGAAAGGAATGGAGAGAGAGAGCTGCTATGTGATGTGTCTCTGTTATTTCCTGTCTGCTAACTTCATTAGCTTTCACCCCCCGAGGAGACTAGTTTAGGTGCAGGGTACAAATGGTGAACAACAGCATGAAGACAACTCAGCGGGGGGCTTTAGGAACTGGGCCAGAGAGACACAACTAACACTGGCTTCAGGTTAGAGGACGCTACTACAAAACAAGCCTCTCGCAGCTCTGCTGCAGTGTTTGAAGAACCATTTGGTGAATTTAAACCACACCACAATAAATAATACTCACTTTTCTGTCAATGTGCGAGCCTTCGCTGCCGTTCTGTTGAGGTAGGATTGAGAAAAACTGTGATTATATGTGGATAGACTTTATTTTAATGTGCTCTTGTTACAGTATAAATATACAGCTTTTGAAATAGCAATGCCATTGTTGCATGCAGTTTTATAATATTTTTTTAACTTCATAAGATTTAAAGGCTAGTTCACACAAATATAAAATATGATAATTTATTCACTCTACACATGTTCAAAACCTATATGAGTTTCGTTCTTCTGTTGAACACAAAAGACTGGCACTACCTTAATAATTTTTCCTACTATTAAAACACAGTTTTACTACAAATAAGGGAATTAAAATTAAAATAAAAAATTTTGGGTGCACTATCCCTTTAAGAGAGAAATAGTTATTGCAATAAACCTTAATTTTCAATTACAACAATTGAAAATGTTCGCTATTTTGACCAATTTCCACAAAAACTCCAGCTGTATATGACAATATTATCAGGGTTTTATGGTTAGCTGCATGTAGTTTTGTTTGATTTATTGCTATTAGTAAGTACATGTAACAAGAGGACTTTAAAATAAAAGCCATTCAAATATACAGAATGATATTAATATATAAAAATATTTCAAGTAAAATCTCAGAACTTACCTCCACCACTTTATTATTTTCATCCTAAAGAAAACAAAAGATCCGATTAGTAAGGCAGGCAAAAACTGTGACAAAAAGACTGACATTTATCCATAATAAACTAGATGGTAATGTTTACAGTCCTTATGTAATGTCTATGAGATAACAACACTTTAGACATGCATTAATGTGGATTAATTCACATAGAGCAGGGCTGTCAAACTCAGTTCCTGGAGGGCTGCAGCCCTGTACAGTTTAGTTTCAAGCCAACTCCAACACCCTTACCTGTAGGTTTCAAACAAGCCTGAAGGACTTAGTAAGATAAGGTGTGTTTAATTAGGTGTGGAACCAAACTGTGCAGAGCTGCGGCTCTCTATAGGAACTGAGTTTGACACTTGTGCCATAGATGCTGTGTCCCAATTCGCATACTATCTGTCCTAAATAGCATTTGAAAATAGAATTAGTAGGTCCCAAATCGTAGTATAAGAGTATGCCAAAGGTTCCTGGATGATTTACAATTTCCAGTAAAAAATTTAAGTGTGGAACCGTTCATCCTCTAACCACTGATATTGCCCACAGTGCATTGAGGGTTGGACGTGAATTTGATTAGAACTACAAACGCAGGTGAAAAGTGAAAATAAACTACAAACATGGTGGACACACGAGACCAACCATCAAGTAGAGAGACTTTGGTAAAGGATAATTAATATCTAGCCTACTGGAAAATATTTAAATCACGTTTTCTGTGTTATATTTTATCTCCAACAACAATACTGAACTTATATAAAGACGTGTTTGAACATTAACGTCTGAATGCATAAATATTCAAAGACCTAAGGAGATTTCTCTGCATGAAAGGCTCATGAATGGGAGATTAACCTGCTACTGCTTCTCCAATAATGCAGGAAATTAAATATGAAAGAAATGTGGCTAATGTGTGGATGATTGACAGGCCTCATAAATAAGCAACACAATGATCTGTTAACAAGGAAGTAGTATGTCCCAAAGCTTGCATACTCTTCAGTTACACACTCAGAAGTATATATTTTTCGTTCATAAAAAGTACATACTGTACTTTTAGAGCGTAGTATAAGTATGCCAATTAGGATGCAGCAAGAGTCTTTTAAAAATGTAATTCAGCTTATGATGCTAGATATACTGTACATAGTTTGAGGATGGTAAGAGCTTACAGTTGTAAAATAACTCTTCTTTGTTCACCAAGACAACATTTTTTTAATAAAAAATACATTTAAACTGTAACACTGTGAAATATTATCAAAGTTATTTTTGTATTTTAAAATTATGGGATTCAATAGTAAATTTTCATCATCATTCTCCAGTCTTCAGTGGCACAAATGCCTTCAGAAATCATTCTTAGTTGCTGATTCGCTGACCGAGAAATGTTATCATGGTTATCAGTGCTAACACATTTTCA
Source organism: Danio aesculapii (assembly GCF_903798145.1). NCBI lineage: Eukaryota > Metazoa > Chordata > Actinopteri > Cypriniformes > Danionidae > Danio > Danio aesculapii. Next base: position 40,703,735 of record NC_079439.1, on the reverse strand, counting down.
TGGAAACATATTTCTAGGGCCTTTTGATTAACATACAGTTTAAAAACTCCTTACTTTAAATTAATTTTCTTTAGTGTTACCTTTTATCAAAGAAATTATTCATTTGTTTTCATTTGTTCATTCATTTGTTTAGTATCTGCAGGCCAGCGGGAGGTTGGGAGAGAAGTTAAAAGTGCTTCTTTTCAGTCTTTTTGGACTAGGCATGGGCTGATAACTGTTTAAAAGGTATACCGTGGTTTCATCAAAATTTTCTACAATAGCGTTCCTAAGGTATGTGTAAGATTTTTTATTTCCTTTTTTTTTTTTTTTTGTTTTTAGGATAACAGTATCTCCAGCAGAAAAGATATCCAAAGATGCCGTTTTAAATTGTAAAAAAAAATCTGTTTATAAAATAAATGAAGACTGCAGAAGTCAATAATTAATTTGAGTTATTTAGCCTGACACGTTTACTGTTCCAAAATATTATATATGTTTCTCAAAAAAAAATACTGTGTTCAAAAGTAGAACAAAGTTTTGTATTTTATCCAGACATTTAAAAAGAATATATTTTAGAGTAGTTATCACAATACCGCGAAACTGTGATATTTTTATCCAAGGTTATCATACCGTCAGAATCTTATACCAGCCCATGCCTAATTTAAAAAGGAAAAACTAGTGTAAATTTGGGCGAAACACCCGTGTCTGTTTGACGTCTCATCTGAGCAATACCACAACTGGGTCGAAACAGAAAAAAGTCGAGGAGAAATTGCTAATTCTTTTCAAAAGCCAGGTGAGCAAATATGTACATTTTATACCCCATTAAAGGTTTCTTTCTCACTATGTATTTTATAGCAAAATATATACAAAATTATTAGCCCCCCTATGATTTTTTCTTCTTTTTTAAATATTCCCCAAATGATGTTTAACAGAGCAAGGATATCTTCACAGTATGTCTGATAATATTTTTTTCTTCTGGGGAAAGTCTTATTTGTTTTGTTTTGGCTAGAATAAAAGCAGATTTTCATTTTTTAAAAACCATTTTAAGGTCAAAATTATTAGCCCCTTTAAGCTATATTTATTTTTTGATAGTCTACAGAACAAACCATCATTATACAATAGCTTGCCTAATTACCCTAACCTGCCTAGCTAACCTAATTAACCTAGTTAAGCCTTTAAATGTCACTTTATGCTGTATAGAAGTGTCTTGAAAAATATCTAGTCAAATATTATTTACTGTCATCATGGCAAAGATAAAATAAATCAGTTATTAGAAATGAGTTATTAAAACTATTATGTTTAGAAATGTGCTGAAAAAAAAAATCTTCTCTCCGTTAAACAGAAATTGGGGAAAAAAATAAAAAGGGGGGCTAATAATTCTGACTTCAACTGTACCGTGCGTTGTTTCCATATCACTTCTTGTGTGTGTTTGGTTGTGAGACGTAGTTTGTGGACCAAAACAAAGATTCTTCCTATTTTAAAGTCATTCAGTGTAAAACCCCCTGTCGCTGATCCATCTTGCAGTATAAACACAGCAGTGACGGAATGCTACCACAGATAGTCATGCAGTGTGAAAACATCTGTGACACCACTACTTTGAAAATCCTGCAGTCTGAACTTGGCATTTGTTGGAATTTTAAGCATTAACAGAACATTACTGTTATGTGTGTACACAGTCTAGATGGATCTAAAACAAACATTTTAGTGGCATCCCGCACCTTCTTTGACCCCTCGACTTCTTTTTTCTTCATATTGAAGATTAACTGGAAAAGATCCTTCAGGTCAATGACAAGAGGCTCCGCCTGAGTGAAAACACAAGCAGCGTGTTAAAAGCATGTCTCCTGCAGGTTTATGGGTGAATGTTTGTGAGCAGCAGGAATGTGTTTTTGTGGGTATGCTTGTAGAAAAACACACGTCTGGGAAAAAAGTGTAACAGATCTACACAGAGAGGGAATGTGCGCATCTGTGTGTGCCTAAGGCAGGAGTGTGTGAAGGAGTAAAGAGCTTTGCTCTGTAAAAAAATCTCTTAGGACCTGCTGCGCTGTTTTAATAGCGAAGAACTGGTGCTGGCCCTCCGCGCCGCACACGTAGCCGAACGCTCTGCTGTCAGTGACATCCCGGGCTATGAAGGAGATCTTATTTACTGCATGCTCCAGTATTGCTGCCTGGAGAAGTCAAAAATGACAATGAATACTGCATGTTGATATATCATTTAAAGTGACAGTGAGAAGGACAATAGATCACACACACACACACACCCCTGTTTTCTCATCAGTGACAGTGATTCCCGAAAGAGAGATGTTCACCCAGACTCTCTGCTTGTGTTTGCCCTGAGAGCGAGCTGCCACCGCCTTGCCCTGTGAACAAACACAAATGGATGATTAACAAAGAACAGTGTTCTCCTAAATAAATATACTGTAAACAAATCCTTAAATAAAAAACAGTAGCTGTGGTTGCTGGAATTTAACTGTTAACATTTCAGTAAGATAAATTTCTAAATTTAAAGGTGTTGTGTGTAATTTTTGGACTTTTCTAAAGCATAAAAACACCATAATATGTTTGCAGATATGTAAATAACATGCTAACAATGCTGAAGTCAGATCTTCTGCTTTGAAAATGTATTTTAGGTGCCGGGACAGCTGTCTTTGTTTTGGTCGTTTAACCCGCCCAATGCCAGTTTAGCCAATTAAATTTCAGCACCCCGGGTTGCCTTTGTGGAAAACAATATATTTGATTAATTTAGTCAGGAAGCACTTGTACTGTTAAAACGTAAAATGAGTAGTCTATAAATCACATTCTGAAGCCTCTGCCAAAGTTCTATACAAGTAAATCCTACTTCTCTGTCATTTGTTTAGGCTACTGAAAGTCACTTATTATGTGTACCAAATATGCTCGACCTGCCACTGACCTTCAGTTTCATCATGGAGTCTTGGCTCATTTTGTCACCTCTTGCTTCAGGCACATCATCTACACCGATCAGCTTGGCTTTGTAGCGAACTCCATTACCTTTGAACCTGGCTAGGAGAAACTCATCTGTTTTCTCTGGGCTCGCTGCAGCTGAGAGAATGAGATAAAAAGAGATTTGAATCTGAATCATAAAATAGTGTGAGAATTGAGCATTTTTCACTTACAGTGATAGCACGGTTTCATGTATTAAAGGACAAATCATTTTATGTGTTACACAGCTTTGTGATTGTGTAAGAAACACATGGAATTTAAAAATATTTATTTATATATGTACACTTATCAAAACAAACCACAAACATATGGACATCAACATGAACATATGCTCTATAAATTACCTCAAACTTTAACGGAAATGCTCAATCAAAACAAACCCCAAGCATATGGACACCATAAACATATGCACAATACAAAAAAAAGACTTAAGTGATTTTGCTTGAGGCTATAGGCGTGTAATGCTCAGAATTTAATATTTAAATATAAATGAGTAAATAAAAACACATTCAAATAAATAAAGATGTTAATTATGATAATCATAAATAATGATAATTAGCTTTTATTGTAAGCGTCTGTAATAAGCAGTCCTTCCAGGATTTTGAGAGTCCAATGATTGATGGGTGTTATTTATTCATTTTTATTTTTCTCATCATTAATGTTGATGATGTTTTGACCAGTAATATAAAATAAAAAAAATAATTATATATATATATATATATATATATATATATATATATATATATATATATATATATATATATATATATATATATATATATATATATTAGGGATGTCCAGATCCAATCACATGATCAGAAATCATGTGGTTTCAGACTTGATCGGAATCGGATGTTCCCTCCGATTAGTAATTTGGGGAAAAAATAAACAGGGGGCTAATAATTCAGGGGGCTATTAATTCTGACTTCAATTGTACATAAACAGTGCTCAGCATATATAAGTACACCCCTCAAAAATCTGTCTTTTAGATTCATATTTTTAATAGGAAGCTATACAATATTATATTTGTGCATATACATTAGATAAGTCAGTTCTGAAGTCAAATCTGGAGCTGATATAACAAAGTAACTTGCAATAACAGTCTAAAAACTAGTACACCCAAATGTATATGTTATAGAAAAATATTAAATACAAATTTTAAAAAGAGGAAAAATCAAGAGAAGCAAAAAATGGAAAAATTGAGGTGAAATTTTGTAGGTTGTAATTTTCTTTTGCATTATTTTGCCTGAATTGTATTCTCTTTCAATTTCTAAATCTGTTTGGTGAGTAAAATATTATTTTAATAAATATATCTGTTTAATAAATCTGTTTTGTTTAAATGCACCAAAATACATTGACTACATTCACTGAGAAATGGATTTAAATATTCATCTTCAAAATGGAGTGTACTCAATTATGCTGAGCACTGTATGTATATAATTTTTAATTATTATCATATTCATTCTATGCATTCAATTAGTTTTTGATCAGATAAATCCAACCTAGTTAGCATACACACAAACATACTTCATAAATCTGAGCAACCACAAACTTTTTGACACTAGTATATTAGCCAAATAATAACCGCTCATTCACTTTGACAAAATTCACTTGCAAAACAGTATTTTTGTGGGGGAAAATAATGTCGCTGTCTTGGCTAGGTTTATCCTATTGACAAGAGCTGAAAAGCCAGGTTCTTTACTCATACACGAACCCACTAATTAAGAACCTTTCTGTATCGCAGGACGAGCCCCTGTCATTTAACCTTTTAAAAAGCTGCTCCATATAATTAACAGATTACAGTTTACAGCCGGCAATTGCGGCTTGTCACAAATGCAGCTGTCATTCAAAACAAAAGCACTCTAAAACGGGCATGAACAGCGCAGTGCAGAATCATTTATCGAATCCTCTATTCTTAGAGGAATGAGAAACGATTCAGTGACATAATTGCGGGTGTTGCTGGGACTGATTGATGCCATTCGCTACCGGCTGTCTGCAAAAAAAGAGACTCATCTCTGAATCTCAGTCTGAATGTTTCTCAGTCAAAGGAATTGCTTACACAGGCCCTCATCAAAATATGCATGATTGCTCAAAAAGATCTGAAGGAGACTGATTAAAATGAACACAAAGTGAATCAGAGAACTGCAGATATGCTTGTTTTTTTTAATATATCCATCAGCATTGAAATGATGCTGTTTTTCATCCTCTTTGGAAGCAACTTCTTTGGTCTTTTTTTTCTTTGGTATCTTTACTATCCTCTAATTATTACATTTATTCCTTTAACAGACGCTTTTAATAAAAGCAACTTACAAACAAGGATAAAAGAAGCACTTCAAATCACCAGAGAGCAGCAATATATAGATGCTGTGACAAGTCCAAGTTAGTTAGGCAGTTTTTAATTTATTTTTTTAATTCTAATGGAGGGTTTATAAGAAGGATATACAGTGCTCAGCATGATCGAGTACGCCCCAGTTTGAAAATGAATATTTGAATCCATTTCTCAGTGAATGAAGTCAAGTATTTTGGTGCATTTAAACAAAACAGATTTATCAAACAGATATATTTAGTAAAATAATATTTCAGTCACCAAACATATTTAGAAGTTGAAAGATAATACAATTAAATGTAACAAAATATGGCAAAAAAAATTACAACATACAAACTTTCCACAAAATTTTTACATTTTTTGCTTCTCTTGATTTTTCCACTTTTTAAAATTTGTATTTAATATTTTTCTATAACATATAAATTTGGGTGTACTAGTTTTTGGACCGTTATCATAAGTTATTAGATAAGCTCCAGATTTGGCTTCAGTACTGACTAATCTAATGTATATGCGCGAATATAATATCATATAGCCTCCTATTAAAAATATAAATTTAAAAGATAGATTTGTGAGAGGTGTACTCATATATGCTGAGCACTGTATATGGTATGTGTGTATTTTTTCTGTCTTCCAATTATTCCTATTTTTATTATATCATTAATTATTATTGTTATTACTTACATTATTATTGATATCACTGTTGCCACACTGTAAAAAAATATTTGATTTGTGTTAAAACAACGTGTAGGAATCAAGTTAATTTAATTTTAACAAATTTAAGTGGATTGAACATAAAACAATTAAGTTGTCCAAAAAAAACCTCAAGACGTGTGTTTTTTTAGCTTATTCTAAATTAGTAACAACAAACTCTATTTTTGAGTGTATCATCACAGAACATTATTTTTCATAATCATCATTATACTTCAGTATTAATATGACTATGAATGCTAAATACCATTAAAGGGCACCTATGATGACAATCCACTTTAGTACGCTGTTTTTGACAGAAGTGTGTGTGAGTATAAAGTGTCCACAGTCATACTCGGGTAATATAAAGCCTGATGTTAAAATAAGATCCAAATCTCAGTGATTTTGAGGCCCACGGCAACATGATGTTTTCCCCGCCCACCAAATTGACAAATTGATTGACAGCCACCATGTCTTTATAATAACATGTATACAGATTTGTCCACAGAACATATATTTTGCAAATAAGCTGGAATCAAATTATCTGTTCCAACTCTCTGTGATTTGTATAAATTGTATAAGTTAAAAAAAGTTTTAAAACAGAGCATGTTTGTAAGAAAGACAGTAAAATCGCTATGTAATTCTTAACCGCTATAATCACCACGACCGCATGTCAGTAAACGCTAATATATATATATATATATATATATATATATATATATATATATATATATATATGTGTGTGTGTGTGTGTGTGTGTGTGTGTGTGTGTGTAAATATTGCAAACTGCATTTGTGTGAGACTCATCATATCAGAAAGGCTTGAATAGACTCCACCACAAATACATGAAATAAACTTACTTGTCATTAGTGACTAATACTAATGAGCTGTATTTCAGCTTAATCCGTGTCTTTCTATATCACTGACTGCTGTTTATCTGAAGCAGACAAAAACATGGGAACGGTGGGTGTGGAGAAGCAGCTTGTTTGCATTTAAAGCCACAGGCTACAAAAACAGCTACACTGTACTAGATATCAAAATGGTCAGATTCTAAAGCTAAAATTAATAATCTGATGGGTATTTTGAGCTGAAATTTTACAGACACATTCTGGAGACACCAAAGGCTTATCTTACATCTTGTAAAATAGGTACCACTTAAATACTACCAATATTATCCCTATTGCCATTGCTGTTTATAGACACTTCTGTTACTTTACTTTTCTGTTCTATTGCTCTTTATGTGTCCTGTGTATACCATTTTTGTATTTTTTGCACTCCTAATAAACAAAAAACAAACAAACGTAAAATATAACATAAAAACTATAATGCATGACTAATAAGAAAAAAGTGTCCAGTGCATTTGAAGAGGAAAAGTCTCCAACTGGTGGTTTGTCAAGCCCACTCACATGCATGAGGCACACTCAGAATTGCACAATGATTTCAAGAAACAAGCAGTGTTTATAAGAACGTTTCTGCTGCAAAATTAGTAGGCAGTTCTGTTGTTTGACAATTAAATAATTAAGTATTGATGAAATGGATGCGTTCTTCTTGGCATGTGATCCTCTGGACTTTTAGCCAATAACATTGTCCGTCTGGCATGTGTCTGGTCTGAAAAGCAGAGCTCAGCTGATGTGGCGATCCCCCATTTTGGCCAGTGGTGCTGCAGAGATGGCAGAGGCGGAGAACGAGGGAGTGAGCCAGACGTGGAGAAACAAAAAGAGACTGAGAGAGAAGAGCCTGGCGGAGGCCCAGACCTCATGCCTTCTGTGGCCAAGCTGAGGGACAGCATTGACATTCATCCCATGCAGAGACTCTACAGGCTTGAGGTTTCTGCTCCACAAACCCCTCCCGATGTGAACATGTAATACCCGTAAATATCAGCACTTGGTTTGGTTGCTGTTTACATAAAGTGCCATCTGTAGACTGACTTGTTTTGTCTGTTTGTTTACTTTTTTATTTGAAGGCTAAAATAAAATAAATATTCATAGTTAGAGATAACCCGCGTCTACTGGCTATTATGAGACCATTGTTTACACTAATTGTTGTGCTTTTTGTATTGACTATTTAATTATGAGTTTTAAAATACAGCACCAAGCACTCATTTAAACTTTTATTCGTTTATTTCAGACCTTGCACACAAGGATGTTACTCAAAATTGTGAACGATAGTTTGGGATTATTAAATATTCTAAAGACGAGGAGAACATGTTTTTTAACATAGACATACACAACCCAGGCTCATTCTAAAAACTGTACTTCTATATACATTTCTGGAGAGTGCCAAATATGTCCCAGGAGCTACGTTTTTTGCAGTTTTTGTTTTCATAAATCCACCAGAGGCCGCTGTGTACGCTTTTTCAGACCTCAAATTTCTCTCGCTAGTGCCATTCGGGTCTGCTGTTTGCGAGTAAATCCACCAGAGGCCGCTGTTGATTGTTTGTCAACTGATTGACCGATCGACTGACCCACCCTCCTCCTTCCTGCCTTTACCAAAAGCACAGATTGGCCAGCTCAACCACTTCCCTAAACCCAACCGACAGTTTTTAAAAGCAATCCAGAAATCGTCTGATTTTTACCACGTTTTCAGATTTCACCACATTCTCACCCTGTTATTTACTTGTTTATATTATTTTTTGGCTTCTGTTTTTGTCTTATCCACTTTCTGGAACCGTTCTTCGCCAGACTCAAACCCCGTAGTTGTGGTCGACTCCTCTCTTCATTCGCCAACGTACATGGCAAGCTACTGGACAAAGTGGTAACAGCAGGAAAGCCGTTCATACAGAGGTAAGCTGTCAGCTGGTAAGCGCGATCAGGAACAACATCATACCGCCCCATAGCGTTCGTTTTAAAGACAAAATGCAGCCATACATACTTCTGGCTACATAAATCTCCAGAAATGTATTTAGGGCTACGTTTTCAGAATGGGTATATGTTAGACATACAGATACCATCATTTTAATATAAGTGTCTCTGTAGTTGCAAGAGCCAATAATTATTTATATGCTTACTTATAGGGGATAGCTCAACCAAAAATGTAATGTCCGCACACTCTAGTGCTTCTAAACTTCAATGAATTTCTTTCTTCTGTTGAACACAAAACAAGGTACTCTGAAGAAAACCAGCAGCCACTGACATCCATAACAGAAACAGAAACTACTATTGAAGTCAATGCCTTTATACCATTCCAACATATATTCATTTGTGTGTAAAGAAGAAAGAAATGCAAACAGGTTTGGAACAAGTGGAGGGAGAGTAAATGATGACAGAACTTCCATCCCTTTAACTTTCATCCCTTGCAAGATGGCAAGAAATTAAATAATTGTGTAGAAGTGGCCAACAATTAAGAAAAATTGCCTATTGTTGCTCACAAACAATCCAGGCTCATTAAGAAAACATAGCCCTATATATATTTCAAAAGAGCACCAAATATGTCCCAGGAGCTACATTTTTTTGCAGTTTTTGCGAATCCACCAGAGGCCACTGTGCATGATTTTTAATGATCTCAAATTTCTCTTGAGTGCTATTTGTGACTCTCTCCAGAGGTTGCTGTCAACTGACTGACTGACTGATCGACTGACCCACCCTTCTCCTTCCCTTAACCCAACCAATAGTGTTTTCAAAAGCACCGACTGACCCGCCCACCCCCTTCCCTAAACCCAACCGACAGTTTTAAAAAGCAATCCAGAGTTTTGCCCTACTTTGTTTAATTTTTGGACAAACATTTTTGATTTATACTCCAAGGCCTATAATATTTCCCTCCAACTAGACACAGAGCTTGTTATTTTTGGTGTTTCAGAACACTCCCTCACCCTTCCAAAGCATCTACAACACGTCCTTACTCGATGCATGACTAAAAACTGGAAATCTCCTTTACCTCCTTCTTTTCGAACCTGGTTAATGGATATGGCCTCCGTTATCCACTTGGAAAGGCTCAGATTTATCAGGTCTAATTCCAATGAAAAATTCTTTGCTACCAGGAAACCCTTTCTTGGATATTTAGACCTGAAACGTGCTCTATCCAAATCCAGCACCCTTCATGAAAACTGATTGGCACACTACCTTATAGGATGTTTTGATGTCTACATACTGTGCAACACTACATTTTGTATCCCCAATAGTTGAACCCACATGTATGGCAATTCATATATTCAGCTGCAAAATGTGTATATTTTGAGGCAATATTGTTTGTTGTTGTTTTCTGTTGTACTTAAAAAACCTTAAAATAAAAGTATATATAAAAAAAGCAATCCAGAAAAAGAAAAGCCCTCACCTGACTTTTACCACGTTTCAAGATTTCACCACATTCTCACCCTGTTATTTACTTTTATTTACATTTTTTGGCTTCGGATATGTCTTCACCGGACTCGAACCCTGTCGTTATGGTCAACTCCTCTCTGCATCTCAAGTCTGCCAAAGTACATGGCGAGCTACCAGACAAACCGGTAACAGTGTGAAAGCTGTCCATTCGAAGGTAAGCAGTCAGCTGGTAAGTGCGAAAAGGAACAGCGTCATACCACCCTTTAGCATTCATTCAAAAAACAAAAATGCAGCCATTCGTACTTCTGGGTACATAATTAGCAATCTCCAGAAATGTATATAGAGCTACATTTTCAGAATGAGCCTGTTGCTCACAAATAAGCCTGATTAAGAAGGTAAGCTATGCCATTTTAGTGCCAGTTTTATAAGCCAAAAACACATCCATCTACAAAAAAAAATAAATAAAAAATACACAAACCGCAATAACAATGCGGCTTAAACATCAAACATGTGATGTTGCGGCGATATATTTTTCTTTCTATGTCCAACACAAGACTATGAAAGACCTCCTTCAACCCCAGATGCACCTCATCGCCCAAATCGCTGCTGGCTCCTCAGCGTGAGACTGTGGGAATCATTCTGCTTGTTTTCATGCCTGTGGAAAAGGCTCATAAATAGACATGTTGGAGAGTGTCTTGCAGTCGCAGCTGGAAGATATTGTGGAAACAGCAACAGGACTGTAATGGAATCCATCACTAGTGCGCTGTGTTGGTATGAATGAGCGAGGCAAGACAAACAATACCACTGTGCGCCAGGTTCCAGCTTAGAAAAATAAATCCAGAGAAATATTGGGTCAAAGAGGCCCCTGGAGCTCTGGACGGAGGATTTTAGGTTTCTGCAGGTGGCCGTCCGCCAAAATCTGCACTGCGCTACACGACATGTCAAAGAACTTGATGAACTCAAACAGTGCTCTTGAGAGGAACCGGTGCCTCATTTGACCAGAAACAGCTTCATTCTTCAACTGTAATCATAGGATTACTGATACTGGGTCGGTTTTACATTTAGGTTTACCTAAAAAAATGGCCCAGATGTCTGCTCCAATATCTAAAAAGAGTGTCCTTAATGGAATGATAATACAGAACACATGCTTAATACTTATATTATATAATATTTTGATGGTTCAACTCAACTCAACTCAATTTATTTCTAGAGCACGTTCAACCAACTATAATGGGTACCAAAGTGCTGTACATAAAAACACATAACACATGCAAACATGCAAGGAGCCAAAATACATAAATTCTCAACACATGATTAAAAGCTAAAGAAAAGAAGTGTGTTTTCAGTGACCTCTGAAAAGACTCCAAGGTAGGAGATGTTCTTAAGGAGAGTGGAAGATCGTGCCAAAGTCTTGGAGCTGCTACTGAAAAGGCTCTATCCCCTCGACATTTCAAGCATGATCACGGAACAGTCAAACGAAGTCGATCCTTAGAGTGAAGAGATCTCACAGGTTGATGTATATTGATTAGCTCAGAAATATACTCTGTGGCCAGGCCATGGAGGGATTTAAAAACATACAACAGTATTTTGTACTGAATTCTAAACTGAATCGGTCACCAGGATGGTTTAACAAAAAAACATTAACATTCATAGAACTTTTCTCTTCCAAAAATGGTTCCTCATAAATCTTCTTTACATTATTAAAGGTCCCATGAAGAGCTTTGAAATTATTTTATTCAGTGCTTGATGTAATCTCTTCTGAAACATGAACAGAGGGTGGGACAAACACCTAAAAAACAGCCAATAACTTTTTTTATATAAGCTCTGCCACTGATAGTGGTTGAGCTCAAGTGCATTAATTGAAAAGCAAATGTAAAGCGTCTTGAAGGAGGCGGGGCATGTCAGATACTAGAGAACATTTGATTGGTCAGGATTTGATGAGAAAGTATCATGTGAGTGACGTGAAAAAACATAGTTGATTTATTTAGGCGGAAGTAACAACCTGCGAGATTTGAATGTTTATATCAGATTTTTATCTTCTAAACATTTCGTCACTGTTTTGGAGCACACTATAGGTATCCTTAAACGTTCATCCTGATACTAGGATCTAAATATATATATATATATATATATATATATATATAATTTTTTTTTTTAATAAATAGTGGTTAATTTTTTAGCCTATAGTGTCTTAAACTAATACAGGGGTGTAAAGTTTTGCTCTTGGAGGGTCACAGCTCTGCACAATTTAGCTTTAACCCTTTAAACAGGTTTGGAACTAAAATCTGCAGTGCTTCTGCCTTCAAAGAACTGAGTTTGACAACACTATGCAGTTTTTTTTACCTTAAAATAATGTCTTTAAAATTATTTGGTAAAACAAATAATGTATGGTAAAACAACTCTGAATTAGATTAATTCGACTGCCACTGCTACCAGAGCAGTGTCCTTAAATGTTTCATTCAACTTTGCATGACGTGGGTCAGTACACACAGCCCAGTCCCTGCTAGTGGAAGTGTGCGATCTGCTTTATGGCATACACCGTATATTTTCCTCATAGATTGGGTGGAGTTAGCCAACAGACAACTATAGGACGAAAACAATTTAATATGCAAGTCTCATAACCAATGCCACTACGGAGCCAGCAAAGAAACCAAAGAGAGTTTTGTCAGAGGAAGCAAAAAAAGAAAGAAGGAAAATGACTGGACATGAGCCGGAACATGAATCAGCATCAGACAGGCTTACACTCTGACTACTTTATGATTGAACGGTTATTCAAATAAAGAGGCTCTGTCACTTTACAGCCTTATAAAGGCATGACAGTTTTTGATGTATAGGCTATGGATTATATAGGCTATTTCTCTGCAGATGTTTGTAAAAAAAAATCTGAGGATTTATGTGGAATGATTTTTAAGAGTATAACACATGAAATAAAATAACTTAAGGTTTATAAGGCAAATCCAATTACAACCATTAGTTTGGTAAACAAAGCAAAGTTCAGAAGCTCTCTCATATAATGCGTCCACTAAAAATGTATTAAAATTAACATATTGAACTAAAATGATTACAAGTTGTTTTGTAGTTAAATCATCTAAACATTTGCAGATCATTTAATATTATCACTGACGTTTACATTTAACAGAATAAATATGTATTTACAAATATTTAGCTACGTAAATAAATAAATTAAATGATGAGCTTAGAAATTCTTCAAAATTCCATGTGGGCCCAGCTTTAGGCTAGGTAAGACATCCTGTGTAACATGGACAACTTTACCTGGTTTCCAAACGAAGTTTTTGTGTTTGCTAATTCCATTAACAACATATTGCATATTGCACTGCCCACTAGAAGCTTATCCAGCAACAGTATTGCCAATATTGTTATCGGACAATGGTGCTTATCATCCAAAAGAGGGAGCATTGAGCATGAAAAAGTTACAGTGTTGATTTAAAGGGGACCTATTATGCAGAAATCCTTTTCATAATTTTTTTAAACACTGTTGTTTGTCAACAGTGTGTGAATATAACCAGCCTCTGATGGTAAAAAATATTAATTCATTAATTTTCCTTCGGCTTAGTCTCTATTTCAGAGGTCGCCACAACGGAATGAACTGCCAACTATTCCAGCATATGTTTTACGCAACGGATGTCCTTCCAGCCCAGCATTGGGAATGGTAAAAATTTATTTACTAATTAAATATGAGCATAAACAGCCCTGAGTGAGAAGCAGCTGTCTGCCATTAGAGTGCTGACCTGCTGAAGGTAATATCAGCAACTTTCAGGATTATAAATGTGGAGTTTTACATGCACAAATGAACATTCTAGTCTCCATAGAGTGCCTTCTGAGACACTTCTTTTGACATTTCTAGTTTGTCACAAAGATAAATTTACTTTTGTTTTGAATCGGATGCTATGCTGATGCATGAACATGTGTAGCTCCGCCTTCTTTGAAAAATAAATTTGAATTTAAACCAAACAGCACAATTTGCATCAAAGCCTAAAAGGGGCTTTTCAAAGAGTTCTAAAAAAATATTTGAGGGGTATTTTGAGGTTAAACTTCACATACACACTCTAGGACAATAGTCTCAAACTCAATTCCTGGAGGGCCGCAGCTCTGTAGCTTAGCTCTAACCACCTCCAACTCACACCTGCTTAATAGTCTCTAGTAGTCTAGAACACCTTGATTAGCTGGATCAGCTGTGTTTAATTAGGGTTAGAGCAAAACTGTGCAGAGCTGCGGCCCTCCAGGAATCAAGTTTGAGACCTATGCTCTAGGGCATACTTGTCAACACTCCTGTTTTTCCCAGGAGTCTCCCGTATTTCAAACCCATCTCCCGCCACCGTCCCGTTTTGTTATTTCTCCCAGAAAACTCCTATAATTTCACCCCACCATCCAGTTCTCATCTTTTCTGTAAAGTCTCCAACAAGAGTCTCCCGGTCGTCAACTTTCGTGTAGTATCCGATCGCCACCACTGCACGAAATCTGGTCCATGGTACCGTAGTACAGTTAAGGCAGATTTAAACTTCTGCGTCAAGTGCATGCGTATGTTCCGGCGCAGCCTTTGCGTGATCGCATAGCCCTCCCCATGGCTGACGCCGACGCTGATGTGCACCTCTCAAAAAATTTAACTACACCTCGCAATGACACGTAGCGCAAGCTCTGTGATTGGTCGGCTTGGTAGCACTGACGAACAACGCAAACCAGTTGGAGCAAGTGTTTACAAGTGTCGAGTCTTGTGGAGAAGCTCCAGATGGAAACATTTGTTTTGTTTTTACCTTATGATTAAAGTTGTTGCACGTCTGCCGGTTCCCACCTCTGAATGAGCAAGTTTTAGCTACTTGTACATTAAGGTAGCGTTCAGAAAAAACAAAACACCAGCAAAGAAACTTGACACAAGAACGTAAAACCCCCACTACCAGCAAGTGTTTCGGAAGTGTTATTGCAGAACAACACAAACAGCATGCAGAAGTATAGATGCACGACAATGCACAAGGCAGGCGTCGTGGGTCACGCCGATCACTCAACACAAAAGTACAAACCAGCCTTTAGGCTACTAACACCAACCCCCATCCACCCCCAAACCCCCACCCCGGTGATTTTTTATTGGAATCTCTGTTTTATTGGTTTTTGCAACCTTTATTTTTGGGTCAATTACTATCAGTCATTAGAGCATTAGACTGACTGCTTAATGTCTGCTAACACTATGCAACACTTATGGTCCCTCAACAGACTATTCTGACCATAGAGATTACTGACTAAAGCAACTTTAAAAGAACTTATTCTACCAGCCGTATCCTACAGTCTAATTATATTCAATTGACACTCTAATGACAGTTCATTGACACTAAGATGCAAAGTTACTTAGTCAACAGAATGCAATTAGAACAAAGACTGCAATTAGAATGCAAACAAGCCCAAAGAGTTTATCTGTGTTCTGCAGACTAAACAGAAAGTAAAGGCTGAAAGGAAAATGTCACACATTCAGAGATAAAGTTAAACCTGCACATCTGTAAATTCCCCATAGACGTGGAAGACATACTGTATATTAAAACAGTTAAAAAGCCAGCAGGCCTAAAGCAATTTTTCTTATGAAACTAATAAAGAGCCCACTCATGCTTAACATTCCACAGTAAAGATTAATGCCAGAAACCTTCCAAAGAAAGCACATGCATCCTGATAAACGGATGAATTTAGGTTGAGACATAACTATTAAATCATTTCTGTCACATTCCAGCTTTACCGTTAGAGAACGAAACGGCAAATTATTCAGATTCCAGAAGGGACCATAAATCATGAATGTAATCTCGAAACGGTTTCCTTAACCAGCTCAAAACATGTCAATTCTGCGATCAAATCTGGAAACAAGCTGCCTTTTCATCCGTTCCACTGGAAAGTACAATAGAAGCATTTTCAAGCTTCAGAACTCTTACGAGGGCTTAGTTTACCTAAGAGTAGGTTCTTTACATGTTTGTTGTGGATCAGACTAGGTTTTTTTGGGTGCTCTGGGGACGTGGACGCTGGCTGGGAGTAGCTCACATTCACATTAAACACAGTAAATCTCAGCGGGACACTCACTTCACCACTAATGATGTGCTATCAGACACAAGTAGGTCAGCAAAGGCATCTACTCAGTTTTTGTACTTTCTTACAACAATGCATTACATATCCTCTCCTGATGACGATGTAGAAACCACTAATTAAGTAAAGGAACAGAAGTGATTGCAGCCTTTCAGACAATGACTGACTTAGCTTTGCTTGAAAACAGCAAATGGTCAGAAAGAATTCCAGTCATTTCAATTCCTCCGAGTTGCAAACTAACAAAGTAAGATGAAGGGTCACATACCCTTCTTCTTTTCTTTTTTGGAGGGTGTCTTAAAAGGTGGCTGCTCGACCGGAGGTGTGCTGGTTTCCACTTCTGCAGACATGTTTGGAGGCCAGCCTTGTGGGCATGCAGCGGGTGTGAAGACGGGATCAGTTCAGGATCAGCGCTCTCGCTCTCTCCTCTGTGCAGCTGGACTCAGCAGTGAACCATCATCAGCTGTGCCTGCGCTGGACAGGAAACAGACGGAAAGAGAAAGCAAAACAGGAAATAGATTTAGCAGAAGTTGACAAATGCAAATAAAAGACCGTCTCTGCAAGTGTTTTTGTAGGTTCATATAATTTGTTAATGATAAGTTAATATGTAATATTGGCCAAATCGTTAGTGATGCTGCTTTATTTTTGCCACAATAACAAGCTGTTGTTTTTTCTTCCTTAAATATAGTACATGCATGTTTATTATTACATTTTCAGGTCTGTAGGGACCTGGACCTATAGATTGGGCACGGGATGGATCTCTAACTTCTTAAATAGCAGAACACTCTCCTAATATTCATTCATTCATTCATTTTCTTTTTGGCTTAGTCCCTTTATTAATCAGGGGTTGCCACAGTGGAATGAACCGCCAACTTATTCTTATGCAGCGGATGCCTTTCCAGCTGGCACCCTACACTGGGAAACATCCATACACTCTTGCATTCCCACACATACACTATGGTCAATTTAGCTTATTCAATTCCACATGTCTTTGGACACAGGGAGAACATGCAAACTCCACACAGAAATGCCAACTGAGCCAGCCCGGGCTCGAACCAGCAACCTTCTTGCTATGAGGCGATTGTGCTACCCACTGCGTGATGCCCACTGTCCTTATATGTAAATAACAATGACAAAAAATCCCCAAATAAAGCATATTTCATTAGATCTTGGAAGTGTTTAATTCAAGCAGATGTTTTTAGCAACACTTTCAGAGCTCATTTACAAGGTAAATTCAGCATCTGTCTTTGTTCAAAATCACAATTGTGAACTGCACTTTTTGACTGATCAGACATTTATTATATCTGCACAGTAAAAATATGTTTTATAAAATATTTAATATATCCCATTACATATCTTGGTACCGTAACACACCTTCCTCCTATACTTTTTAAAGGTCTCATGAAATTAAAATAAAGTTTTTTAGATGTTAATATCAGTATTGTTTGTTTTTTTAAGATATCTATAAGCTAGTGTGCTCCAAAGCAGTGACAAAATTCGTGTTTATAAGAAATAAAACTGATATAAACATGTAAAGTTTGTAGTTTGTCACTTCCGCCTAAATGGATCAACCATTTATTCACATGAACTCATACTTCAGCTTCCCATCAAATCTTTTGACCAATCATATCTTCTCTAGTATCTGATATGCCACGCCCCCTTCAAGACGCTTCTCGTTTGTTTTGATGGACTTGAGCTTAACCGCTCTTATTGGCAGAGCAGTGATAAAATAAAATGCTATTGGCTGTTTTTTAAAAAGGGGAGGGGCTACTATACTCTGAAAAAAAGATTCACAGATGATTCCTTGGATTTACTAAATTTTTTGAAGTGAAGTGGTTGTAAACAATTAATTTGGGTTGAATTTAAACAAACAAATTAAGTTGTACATTATTAAATTTAATTAGTTTGTTTAAATGTAACATATATATCGTTTGCAACAATTTTACAGACATCATTTTTTTCAGTGTATATCCCATCCTCTCTTGTTTCAGTTGAGCCCAAAAGTCTATTGGTAGGATATCTGTAAGAACGCAATCAGAGCCAATGTTATGTAGAAGTTGTGTCGCCTAATAATTATATTAATTCTAATATAATGTATATTTTACAATAAAAACTAAATGTAGCATGTCTCGATGTCACTTAAAACATGCAATTCATAACACATCAGAGCTGTAGACCTATAGTCTATGCAGCGTGTAAACTTACAGGGAGGTGTTTGTCAATAGTCATACTGCGCACCACGTTATTGAACTCCAATATCTCTGAGGGGGATTATGTTAGATAGCCTATATTAACTTGAGAGTTTTAAAAATAAAAGGCATTTAAAAAAAAAGAAACAACATGCAAATCAACAACAAATAAAACTGGTCCCGTGGAGTTCAGCACTTGTCATCTTGCCAGTATATGCTGTGTAGTGTGTGCAGCGCACGGCTGGTGAGAGAGAGAGAGAGAGAGAGAGAGAAAGAGAGAGAGCATGTAAGCTGGTATCGATATAACCAAAACCAAGATCATATTGTTATTAATATTCCATTAATGATACTTATTGAAATATTTATACATTTACATGAAATGTTTATTGATTGTGTGATCTGTATAGGCTGTCTGATCTTTTCAAAAGCTGTAAACTGACACGCGCGCAGTGACTGCATTGATGTTCAGTTCTGACGAGACACTTTTATTCAGCCTGTAGTCTTTAGTTTTTTTACATAATGTTCCATTACTTAAAATTTCTTTCATTTTTTAAATTTATAGTTTATTTATAAAATGAGTGCTAGGTTGTTTAGCTGTGATCATTATCATATTTCATATTCAGTTTATTCTTCAGTAGACTATAGATTCATTAATAATGTATTTTATAAACGGATTGTTTATAAGGACTAAGCTATTAATATATAATACATTAGGCTAATTCATACATTAAGACATTAAAGTCAGGTAGGCCAACAAATCACATCCATGTAGTGAATTACTGTTGAGTGGTATTGGTGCGAGGTATCAGCCTTTCATGTCCGATATGAGTACGAGTATTTTACCCAGGTATCGGCTCGATACCCGATACTGGTATCGGTATCAGTGCATCCCTAGACATTTAGATTTGAGAGATGAATGAAGGACTTTAAGCAAAAGACTGGCTTTTGTAGCTAATCCATGGTGATTTGCTATTTGTACGCGTTGTTTTGAGAAATGCACTTACTGTTTGGCAAATTTCAATTCTGATCTGAGAAATATACTAAAGCGACTGAGAAAAACTGTAACAAGGACTAAAAAATTTGTTCTAAACATTAAAAAAGTTTAATAAATGGTTTAAAAATATATTGCTCATGGCAATATTGCATCACTTAGTCACCTTTCACTTGTTAAAAACCTGTCTGACTTTCTTTCTTCTGTTATTGAACACAAAAGAAGATATTTTAAAGACACCTATAGCCACTGACTTCCAAAGTATTTGTTTCCTCCTATGGAAGTCAACGGTTACAGATTTTCATCTTTCCTTAAAATATCTTTTGTCTTCAACAAAATGAAGAAACTCCTAAAGGTTTGGAACCATCTGAGGAAGAATAAATGGTATAATAGTATAAATGTTCATTTCTGTGTGAACTATCCCAAGAAGACCTAACAAATGAGACCTATTTGTAAAGTGTCACAGTTGTATTCAATAGAAGAGTGGTTCCCAAAGGGTCACGAGACAATGAGGGGGTGGGGGGGTCGCTTAGTGATTTAAAAAAAATCTTATATATGTTATTAAACTATTAGAACTACCGTATTTTATCCATAACCTACATAAGATAAAAAATAGTATTTAATAGGTACATAAAAAACAACATACAAATAAAAAGCCAGTTAGTATTAAATTAAACAAATGAATAATGACTTTAAAATGGTATGGCTGTTAGACTGTTGCACTTTTTTGTGTTGTCAATATGCTTGTGTTTATTTAATTCCTACTGGTGTGTGTGTGTGTGTGGTGTGTGTGGTGTGTGTGTGTGTGTGTGTGTGTGTGTGTGTGTGTGTGTGTGTGTGTGTGTGCGTGTGTGTGTGTGTGTGTGTGTGTGTGTGCTTGTCTGTGTGTGTACAATATTGTGTGCAATGTTTGTATGTTTCTAACAACCTGCAAGGATAGTGGCGGTCGTGTGTCACTGGAATTGTTATTTTGGCGGTTGCGGGCTGAAAAGTTTGGGAACCCCTGCAATAGAAGACCATTTCAACACATGTTATTCTAGTGATCGTGAGCATGACTATATCAATTAAGTGTAAAAAAAATTTCCATTCATTATATTTCCAAAATATCAACCTAAGTAACTTAAATCTGACTCAACCTTACATTTTGACCACATATAGTATGTTAAACAGTAACACACCAAAAAAAATCAATACTTTTTTTGTAAACATTGTTTTAAGTCAACAATAGACCAACACGTTTAATAGATCTTATGATATATGATGAAAATGCATATAAATGCACACACACGGCTTTCCCATTTATTTTAGTCACGGTCTGCAGCATGGGGACAATTAATATAGTGCGACAGAACAATAACTGATGACAGATTCCAGGTCAGATGTTGATGAACAATTGTTTAGAGTAAGGTGATAACCGGTTAATTCCAGTGGACTAAATAAATCCACATACAACGCTATAAATCAAAGTGGCTGTGCTTAAACAGAAGCTGAATAAACATCCTGGACCTTGGAGTATTTTGCAGTGGTGACTGCATTGTTGAGCCATAAACACGCTCCACTCGCTGCCTTTAACAGCCCACGTGACATTTATGTTTAGAGTTAATACAGATAACCGGCTCTCCTCAAGACTTATCTGAAGTGATAGGTCACCGAGGCATTTTGTACTCTCCGACCTGTCCTTTCTTGGCGTATCTATTACAGGACCACAGTACTTTGCTTCTATCTCCCGCTGTCTCTGTGCTGCAATTATCCAGCCCTGCACCCAAAGACAGGAAGCCAGAGCTTCCCTTCCATCTGGGATCTATTCATTCTCCACCTTCTTCATACCACAGGCCAGCTATTTTTGCACTTTGTTTTCAATATAAAAAAAAACACTCTTACGTGAAAATATTTGGGATGTTTTTACCTTAATGCTTCCATTTACTCAAGCCACCTATAAATACATTCACATTCTCCAGCTCTTGTTCCTGAAAATATCCTTCCTGTAGAACATTCAAAACAATGCTGACATTATGTTGTAGAATTACAAAACAACAAGGTTTTATCGTTAACTAAAACTACACTCAAAAAATTACTTTTGCTACTTTTTACTACTTAAAATGAGTTAAAACAACATAATTATTAAAGGGCACCTATGATGAAAATCAACTTTTGTAAGCTGTTTGGACAGAACTGTGTGTAGTTATAGTGTGTCCACAGTCATACAGGAGTGACAGAAACACAAAAAGTGTCTTTTTAAAAACTTTTCTGATGTTACACATACGATCCAAATCCCTCTCATTTTGACGCCCACCGCAACTTGACAAAGGAGCACCTCAGCACCTTAAAAATGAGTTTTACAAGTTTAAAATGTTTTTAAAACAGTTTATGTTTGTAATAAAGACAGTAAAATGTCTACTTAATTCATCATCACAGCTGCATAGTGTCAGTAGAATTATTAAAGATTATAGATATTAAAAATTTTTAACAGCTCAAATTTCCAATATACAAAAGGATATAACAAATAATCTGATGAGTATTTTTAGCTGAAACTTTACAGACACATTCTAGAGACACAAAAGACTTACATTAAATCTCAAAAAGGAGTAAAATAGGTGCCCTTAAAGTTGTTTTTGGATAACCTAATGGTTTTAAGTTGAAACAATTTAAATTTGAACTTAATCAATCTGTGTTAAATTTGTCTTAAATTTGTTAGTTAACTTATTCGATTTGTGTTGGGACAACATGAGTTAATTGTGTGAAACCCTGCATGTTTTACAATGTACATTCATTCATTCATTTTCTTTTCAGCTTAGTCCCTTTATTAATCAGGAGTCGCCAAAGCGGAATGAACCGCCAACTTATACATGCTTTACGCAGCGGATGCCCTTCCTGCTGCAACCCATCACTGGAAAACACCCATACACTACGGACAATCTAGCTTACCCAATTCACCTATAGCGCATGTATTTGGGACTGTGGGGGAAACCAGAGCACCCGGAGGAAACCCACACAAACATGGGGAGAACATGCAAACTCCGCACAGAAATGCCAACTGACCCAGCTGGGGCTGGAACCAGCAACCTTCTTTCTGTGAGGCGATTGTGCTACCCACTGCGCCACTGTGCTGCCCACAATGTACATATTTTTGCAAAAATAAAACATTTATTTGCAAATACTCCATATTAAAAACAATTACTGAACAAAAATTTGTTGCCTTGGCATATATCTGAAATTATTTTGAATAACCGGGATCAATATCAACTAAGAATAAACAAAAAGTACGTTTACACGTTAACGCTATTTTTAACTACCAAGTACAAACCTTATTTTTTTGCATTTTGCCTGTTTATTTACACAAAATTTTAATTATAGAAATCCGGATTTGAAAATACCAGTATGTTGTGTAATTAATTAAATGTAATTAAATGTAAAACTATCCATGTTAAATAGTAATAAAAAATTCTAAAATTGCTTGTCCCAAGTTTTACTTGAGTATTGAAGTTAACCCAGATGGTCATCTGAGTGCAGATATACGCCCACTTCAATGGTTAATGCTGCCTACAACACAGTGCTACGTTGGATGCAAATTTCATTCATTCATTTTCCTTCGGCTAAGTCTCTTCATTCATCAGGGGTCACCACAGAGGAATGAACCGCCAACTTATGCAGCATATGTTTTACACAGCTGATGCCCTTCCAGTTGCAACCCAGTACTGGGAAAAACCCATACACATTCAGACACACTCATACACTACGGCCATTTTAGTTTAGTCAATTCACCTATGGCGCATGTCTTTGGACTGTGGGGGAAACCGGAGCACCTGGAGGAAACATGGCAGAGGCACGAGATTGATGGTTACGTGGAGAGCCTTGGTTTGAATGCGTAATAATTTATATCTGCAACAACAATGTCAACTTTTGACACATGTGGTCATTAACTTGAATGTGTAATTAAGCAAACACACGAGAAGATTTATTTGTGTAAAAGAAACACAGCCTTAATTCATCCTCATTACGGCAAGAAATTATTTACAAAATAAATGTGACAAGGTGATTGACAGGGCACGTAACCAAGCAACAGAGCTGCCTGTTAATGATGTAGTAAGTCCTAAAGCTTGGCTGTCTACTCTTCACAAAAAGAGCTCATTCTTTCAGGCATATATGTAGGCAAATTGGGATGCAGCAACAGTTTTAATCTAAGTGTAAATTACAAAAACCTGTATATACACTAGATTTAGCATACGGCCCCTGAGCATGCATCAATACTGCCGCCACATTTATATACAGTGCTCTTAGGACAAAAGTCATTCAACCGCACTAGTCAAGACTAAAGCCAATCTGAAGATGTTGGACTTTTGTGCTGCGTACGGGTGTAGTAACAAGCAAACAACGCAAAAAGGCAGAACATTTCATAGGAAAGATTTCGTTTTTTTACGTTTTTTGTATGTAAAGTGATGTAAAATTATCATTTTTCATAATTTAATTTAAAAATATTTGCATGTAGACCACCAGAAAACCGATCATAGATATATGTATATATGTCTATATATCTATGCCTTCGGATGGCCAGTCCTTCACTGCACCTTGGTACCACATTCATTTCAAATGAGCGCGACCCTGTACTAAAATGGTGGCTCTATTGACGCATTTATTTTGCCTATAGAATAGACAACAAGAGCATAGGTGACATCTAATGTAAATATCTATGACGTAATGCATCATAGTAACTTGGTCTATGCACTTTATTAAACTAAAGAAAATCTACATCATAGCAAATGTAAGTTCTGCTATGTTTTATGACACACTTAGGAGTGCACAATGTAAACCAATGTAAGCCAACTGTTCTATTGTAACACTGTGATACATCTCACAAACAATTCATTCCATAAAACAAATAATAATTCCATAATATTCTGTCTCAAGTGCTGAAGTGGAACTAGAGAAGCCGAGTATAGAAGCAGAAGGAGCGGATTAAATAAATGAACAAGCTTATCAGTAAGTGACAAGGCAACATGCTGCCGCAAGAAACCATTTCCATATATTATTTTTTTCATCTTCGTTTGTGATATGAGTGTTTACAGTTTATTGCAATTCGGTGCATATGTATGATAAAATAATCCTATTGAGATTAATGGAACATAGGGTTCCATGTCTCAAATTTCTAGAATGCATTGCGCTGTGATAGCACGTTCCCATTCTCTACTCGAGGGGGCTCAACAAATAGTACTAATATATAGAGATGCACAAAAAATGCTAATTCTGGGCTGAAAAACGAAAATGCTTTGTAATAACCATTATTTTACTGAATAAAATAAAGTTGTCTTGTAAGATTTTTAAATATAACACATAGTTAAATTACTTACTTACTCCCAGGGTCATTTATATCAAGTTGATATTTAGCCTCACCATGTTCACCACTAGAAAACATCTAGTTTTTATGAGGTGGGTTGTTAGCCCAACGCTCAACCTGGAGGTCCAGAACATACACACATACACTACGGACAATTTAGTTTATTCAATTCACCTATAGCGCATGTCTTTGGACTTGTAGGGGAAACCGGAGTACCCGGAGGAAACACATGTGAACACAGGGAGAACATGCAAACTCCACAGAGAAATGCCAACTGACCCAGCCGGGGCTTGAACCAGCAACCTTCTTGCTGTTAGGCGACAGCGCTACCTACTGTGCCACCGTGCTGCCAACTTAAATTACACTGGTATAAAAACACCATACAATAAAACAACTACATTTTATTGACAGTAACATGTAATTGACTGAATGAGTCAAGAGACGTCAATTTACCAGTGTTGGCATGATAGCATAGTAGCACTATTGCAAGCTGCAGGCACATGCATACTACATAAACTTGAGCTAGCATGTCATTTCAGCTAACTTTGCTTTTTCTTGGTGAGCATGTGCAATGGTCACGGTGGCGCAGTGGGTAGCACGAACGCCTCACAGCAAGAAGGTCGCTGGTTCGAGCCCCGGCTGGGTCAGTTGGCATGTCAGTGTGGAGTTTGCATGTTCTCACAGTGCTCACAGTGACTAAGCTAAATTGACTGTAGTGTGTCTGTGGAAGGGCATCTGCTGTGTAAAACATATGCTGGATAAGTTGGCGGTTCTCATTCTGCAGTGGCAACTCCTGATGAAAAAACGACTAAGCCGAAAAGAAAATGAATGAATGAATAAAACTTTCATTGAGATGGAATGTTAGTGATTGGATAGGTCTTGGCTCGATAGGGTAGCTTTACATGGAAATAGGAAAATTAAGACCTACAACACAATATTTCAGTGAATTTAAGACTTTTTTATGCCTAAAATTTGAAAAGACAATTTAGGATTTTTTAAGACCCTGCCGATAGCCTGGAACAAAACATACACAGAGGAGAATTTTGAGGGGTTTTTTTTGGATTATGGTAAATGTGCATGCTACAGTAGTTGATGCTCTAGCATTTTAGTCAGTGCAGCAACAAACCACCATTGTATGGCACAAATCATTAATATGAATAGGTTTCATTTTTTTTGGGTTGTATTTTTGCTTTGGCACAAATATACTTTGAGCCGATGATGTTTGAGAGCCGAAAATTTGGTGAATCCCAACTAATATCCAATCATAGTGTGTTGTAACACTTTTAAAAATCAAGTTAAGCGACTGTAATGAACACCATGATTTGAACAAAGCCTGTAATGTTATGACTAAACAGTGGCTATAAATGGCCAAAACTAGGCCTGGACTCATGAGGAAGTAATTGACAACCAAAACAACAATTACAGGACCTCATGTATGCAGGTATGACAAGCAACATCACCAACTATTAACCTGGCAATCATTCATTCATTCATTTTCTTTTCAGCTTAGTCCCTTCATTCAGCAGGGGTCGCCACAGCAGAATAAACCACCAACTTATGCAGCATATGTTTTATGCAGCGAATGCCCTCAAGCTGCAACCCAACACTGGGAAACACCCAAACACACTTCCATTCACACACATACACTACGGCAAGTTTGGTTTATTCAATTTACCTATAGTGCATGTCTTTGGACTGTGGGGGAAACCGGAGCACTCGGAGGAAACCCACGCAAACATCCTCTGCACCATCGTGATGCCCCATGGCAATCATGATACACCATTTTACATGATACACCATTTTGTAATAATTTTTTTTGCAGATATATGTGAGCAGGGATCGTTTTGAGTGAAATTTCAGAGTTCTTTGTGCCTCGCCAGACATAAATATAGTTGTAAACCCATAATCAGCTTCACTCCTCACGCTGGCGACCCACATGTAACCCCAGACCTCTGCTGGTCATCTATAACTAGTGAGCAGAATCTATTATAAGAGCAAAGAGAACCAGCTGAATCCCGAATGACAGCTGCTGGAAACTCAGGGTAGACAGACTGAGCAACCTTGGCACAAAATACCCACAAATGCAGAGAGTCCTTTATAGACATGCGACTTCCCTTCCTGGCAAAAAGGAAGGATGGAAAAAGAGGAATAATGTGTCATGCTGGCAAGCCATTGGGATGTTCTAGACAGGAATAAAGTCTTGATATCTATCTAGCTCACACTCTGATCCTATTAAGTCTACGGCAACAGACGAGAGCAAACATGCTGTGTTTACATCTACCACAGTGTTACTGTTAGCGAGCACACCTAAATACTAATTTAGATACCAGACTGTGAGAATATCTGCACAGTGCTAGTTCTCACAGACATTCACGGCCACTTTTATGTGAATGCACATTTCAGTTTCAAGAGAAGCTTAAAGATGTCTTCAAAATGTAAGTTTCTTTACCACTGTCATTTTACAAGCACTGTATTCTATAAACTATTAAACAGTTTATTTATTCTGGTGTTCAAATGTTACATGAAGAGACACTGTTGAGATACTGAAATACACTGCAAAAATGACAATCTGATTTAAACTTACAAAACATCTCAACGTACATTTCACTAAACTGTTTTAACAGATCAACTCTTTGAAACCTCAAAATAAATGGCCAAAGTGATTAATTATTATTAGTGTTTAAATAAAAAATTGTCAGACAATTGCCCACTACACTGCAAAAAATGTTGACTCAACTCAAAATTGTAGGGCAACTAGCTGCAGTGCTTTTTTAAGTTGACTCAACTTTCAACCCAAATACTGCACTTGACTTGGTTTATGTTAAAAAAAGAAAAAAAAAAGCTCTGCCGCAAGTTTCCTTACAATTTTAAGTTGAGTCAACTTTCTTTTACAGTGTATATGTAATTATCATTAGTTATAATAACAAATATTAAGTGTGTCAAAATGTATTGTTTCATCAATGCATCATGATGCAGACAATTCTTTATTGATTTAGTAACAGAGCTTAACCAGTTATAACGTACTAACATCATTTATCGCTTATGCTGTACTGGATTTCACAATAGCACACAATTGCAAGAAAGATAAGACAAAATTGCAATTGATTAAAATGCTTCAGTGTCTATGTATATGTGTCACCACTCTGTGAACAACAGTGATCTTTATAGCCAATCACAGCCATTTGCGTTGAGCCCGTGAATACAATAGCCATCATACAGTAGGTGTTTAAGAACCCAATCAACAGGACTCAAAACGCAAGTGGGAAAAATGCTGGTGGCTCACTTTTTTTTACTGTATGTATTAAAAGACAACATTGTATTCGTTTGAAGTAAAATTTAAAAATGTGGATGGAAAGTGTTGCCAATGCATCGTTATGCATAGTGATTTGTGATGCATAAAATTCAATGAATTACTAAAATGATAATCGGAATTGAGACCTTAGTTTCATACCTCCAACAAATAGAACCATTGGCTGCATCTGAAATCACATACTTCCATACTATATAGTATGCTAAAACAGTATGCAAGCCAGGTATGTCCGAATTCATAGCATTAGAAAAACAGTATGTACCAGCATGACCTACTACTTCCGGTGAGATTCTGAAGTGCGCATCCAATGGACCCTACGCTATCCAATAACGCACCGCGAAAGAATTCATGAATGGGAGTGAAGCGATGCAACTGACGCGGGTAGGTCACGTGACCATGACTAGGGCCAGACAGAATCTGCAGACATTTTTTGCTATTTCTGTGGAGAATTTTGTAAAAAAAAATTGCAGATTTATGCGGATTGATTTTAGGAGTATCATAAATGAAAACGTAATATCTGAAATAAAAAGTAATACCTTTTTAACTTTTATTTAATGTTTACAATACAAATCCAATTAGATCCACTTATTTGGTAAACAGAGCAAGTCTCTGATATGATATATCTACTAAAATACAGAAAATATTACTTTACAAACTATATTGTAAATACATCAAATGAACATTTTCATATTACTATTATTACATCACAATAATATTAGTGAAAATTATTTAAAAACTGAATAATATAAATTTACACACATTTACACGAGTAAATACATAGACTCGATAATGGGCTAAAAATCAGCAGAAATCTGCAGATTTCTGCACATGCAGATTCCGTGTGGGCCTAATCATGACCAAATGGTGGATGTAGGACAGTACATCCGAGTTCCATTCATACTACTCACATTCATACTGTATAGAACGTACTTTTCTAACAGTTGAGTAGTTAATTAAGATTCAAAAGCAGTACCTACTGAGTAGTAGACGATTTCTGACGCAGCCTTTGAAACAGTCTCTCAAGTCTTAGCACTTTAACAGACCACACAGTGTGAAAAGCTTTTAAACTAAAAGTTGTCATCCAGCTGCTGCTTGATTTTGGAGCTTATCCAAGGTACAGAAATACATTAAACCGGAAACTTGAGTGAAAAAAAAAATGTAAACATTGGAGGAGTTAGTAAGTGGTTCAAAATAACATCCCTATAGACAGACCTCACACTACACCTAGCATTTTACTAATCCACTTCCCTAATGTTAGTGCATAAGCAAAACATCCACAAATTCAATCACGTTTACACATTTCATATCCATAAGCACTACATAATCTATGCGTAAATTCCGCCTTAAAAGGCTAAGTTAAAAAACTACATAGCATCATGCACTGAACTGGACAGATTCATCTAAACAGACAGTTCATGCTCTTCTGCTGGCCAGTAAAACTCAGTGGACTGTATTTTCTGTCCAACCATATGGTCACCATATGATGCAGAAGATGTGTGTAAATGAGGTCATGTACCTTTAAAGATTTCTCACTCTTCCTCACACAACTTTAGTACTTCCTGGTCAAAGCACAAGAAAAACATCAATATTTGCTTATTCCCGCTGGCCTGAGAAGACCTCTGAAATCTCCATTTTCCTCAGCCTGGCATTTCAGCAGGCCTTCAGTACTTGGTCCAGCAGGCAGAGAGGGCCAACAATGGGTATTTAAACACCATCTTTCCTCTTCCCTGTCCCTGGCCCCAAAGGCTGTAACTTAACTTCAGCTATGGAGTATGTGTAAACATGCACATGAGAAAAAAAGGGAAAGCCAAGGCACATCCTTCTCAGCTCAATGCCAAGAATCTGAGGTAAACACTATGGACAGACACTGGATAGTTACAGCAACGGTCCCCACTCATTCAAAGGTACCAAAACTAAAAAAATCAGACCATGTGTTTCATATGAATATTATAAAGCTATACGATAATACATCTGTGTGCACATCAAATAAATATAATGGCTTAAATCAACAGTTTTTTCTCCTCGGTGTCAGTATAGTGTGCACTCTTCAGTCCGTTTGTGACTTCCTCAGTTAAACATAACACAAGAGCATCCAATCAATGTAATATGTAATACACAACTAAGCATAACATGAATTAAGAGCACATCACTCTAATGAATGTGCACCGTATACTGACAGTGAGGAGAAGAACTGTTTATGTGTGCACAAAAGCTACGAGAATACTTTTGTGCACTCGTAAAACTTAAATAACAACAATAAAGTTGTTATTTAAGTTTTATCTGTGCACAAAAGTAGTCTCCTAGTCTCAAAATAAGCTGATTTAACCACTTGTCTGTTTTAGGGATATTTTCAAACAAGTCTGGACCATTGCAGCATATGGAGGATGAGAGCACTCACAGATTTAATCTAAACTATCTTAATTTGTGTCCTGAAAATGAAAGAATGTCTCAGGGGGTTGGAATGGTATGAGGGTGGGTAATTATTTACATAATTTAAATTGACTTAATTTACATAATTTAATTTGTGTGGACTGACTCTTTAAGAGCAACCAGAACTTTGAGAGTAAAAAAATAAAAACATACAGACAAAATGTATACTTGTGACCCTTGCTGATATATTAAGACCTGTGTAAGAAACAGGTTATTGCTTATTGACAGAATTATAATTTTTGAGTGAACTAACCCTTTAAAGGGGTGGTCCAGAGTGTATTTTTTAGTCTTGGTTGTGTTTATAAGATGCAAAGCAATGTGTGCTCATGCTTCACTTGTAAACAATCCTGTTTTTTTTTTTTCAGATATCTCACTTTGATTATATTCTGCTACTCAGCTAACATGAAAACAAGTGTCATATTTCCTAGTTCCTCCAAAAGCCTGCCCTCAAGAGGCTCTGATTGGTCAGCTAACATAATGTTTTGTGATTTGCGAATCGGCTCTACGTCACCAGGAAAAGCATCACCCCTCTAAAAGCACGTGCTTTGCCTCTGCTGTGTAAATACTGTCAATCAGTTTAGCTTTTAGCCATATCAGTTTGTGCCTGAATCAAACAGTAAAAGAAAAGGACACAGCTGAACCTCATGCCTGCTCTCTAAAATAACATCTGACAAGTGTCTCTCACATATATTCAAAATAAGCATGTGTAAGTAATATGAAGCATTCACATATCTTTTGCAAGTTCGTTATTTGAGATGTAGAACACACAGAAATCGTCCGTTCTGCAGCGCTGGTGAAGATTGTAGCTGTTTACAACAGATTGACTGATAAATATGAATTTGTAGCTAAATTGTTAACAGTGCCAAACAACATTTCCCTTTGTTTACATCCTTGATTACATCCTTGCTACAACATACACCTATTGCTAGAAACTGTTCATGTAATAGATCAATTTTAAGAAGTTAAAATACTTACAGGTTGTGGCTCACAATCCACAGCTTCGTCTATTATGGTTGGAGCTGCTCCTTTGTT
The DNA here is from genome assembly GCF_903798145.1 of Danio aesculapii. NCBI lineage: Eukaryota > Metazoa > Chordata > Actinopteri > Cypriniformes > Danionidae > Danio > Danio aesculapii. The sequence continues at coordinate 40,672,176 of NC_079439.1, read as the reverse complement.
GAGGAGTTTTTAGCCAAATCCAGCACAGAACTAAGAGAGATTCTGGAAGTTCTCCTTTGTCAAATGCTAGCTATATATTTATTTATAATTCTCTGAAACATTGTTCAAATTAAACTGTAAGCACTTCTCTCGTTGTGACGTGTCCATTGGAAGTCCAAATACAGAAACAGAACAAGCTCTGTGGAAATAGCAGCGTTTGGAGGCCACCTCAGGTTTCTCAGCTATAACATTAAAGCGCATCTGGCCACGCTCATTTGCTGCGGGGGGTGTATGCGTGTGGGGAATTTGTAATCATTTGTGATCTCACTAACTCGGATGTATTTTTTGTAGTCCCCAAATTTCATTTGCTGTAGGTTTTGCTAAGCTAACTCTGTAAAAGATGTCTCCCTTTGCATTGAACTTTGAGCGTATTACATTCAGAGATGTTGTTTATGTTCACACAGCTACATTACACATCAACTGAAGTTTAAAATATGATATCGTAGTGGACCACCCCTCTAACTTTCATTTTACTAATCACTCATTCATTCATTTTCTTTTCAGCTTAGTCCCTTTATTAATCTGGGTCACCACAGCGGAATGAACTGCCAACTTATCCAGCACATGTTTTATGCAGCGGATGCCCTTCCAGCCGCAACACATCACTGGGGAACATCCACACACACACACCACAGACAATTTAGCTTACCCAATTCACCTATAGCACATGTTTTTGGACTTGTGGGAGAAACTGAAGCACCTGGAGGAAACCCACGTGAACACATGGAGAACATGCAAACTCCACACAGAAACGCCAACTGACCCAGCCAAGACTTGAACCAGCAACCTTCTTGCTCTGAGGTGAACATGCTACATACTGCGCCACCATGCAGCCCTTGACTAATCATAAAAGACAAAATTTTCACCTCTTTAATTTAACTGAAAAATGTCAATTACTACATATATTGATCGGTGAGTAAATCAACAGCAAATTTTCATTTTTAGTTGAACAACCCCTTCATTTTAACCACCCAAGTAAACATGCACATGAAGAAACGAAAGCCAAGACACATCCTTCTCAGCTCAATGCCAAGAATCTGAGGTAAACACTCTGGACAGACACAATCTCCAGGGGTGTGTTGTCAGTTGTCAACAGGACACTGGATAACTAGCAGGAACACGCAGGGCACTAGCAACAAAGGCCTGCTTGTACTCGTGCCACACGCAGGATCAATCGATGTATTTAATGGCCTCAGAACACCTCCACATTTCAGAGCCAGTCGGTCACAGGCTGAGGATAATGAAGTGTCTGAAGATGGAGATCAGAGCCGAAGCCTATCACAGAGCACGAGGCTAAGGTGATAATGATATTGATTCTTGTATCATTTTGCAATTCAGATGTAACATGCGGTTGGCCAATTATTGTGTGACCCTCGTGGCTTTGGATTGCCATGGTTGTCACGGCAACCCTTGACAGGTATGGGCAACTCTTTTCATAGCGCTGCACTCACAGACTGGCTTTGCACAGCAAACACACAATCCATCATCCAAGACACATAATCAAACAAAACGAGGCAAGCCGCACACTGCACACAAAGCCTCAGAAGATGAAATGTTAAACAATTACGATTCACTTTCAAAAGGAGGGATTGATTACACTGAGAATCTGAAGCAAAATCAACCTAATTAGTATTGAGTGTGATATAATTTTGAAAGAGATGAATATATTAGGCAGCAAAAGCTGAATTAAAAATATATCTATAATGTTCAAAAGAATCTAAAAAAAAAAGAAGAGATATACATATAATATATACTGTTTCAACTAGGCATGGGACGATAACCAGATTAAAGGTTTACCGCGGTTTGGAAAAGTCGAGGTTTTAAAACCGCAAAACTTTTCTGTTATACCTTTCCTACTGTATGTGTAAAGTTTTGTTAAGTAATCTGTGTTTGTGAAACTAATGAAGACAGCAGAAGTCAATGATTTATTTGAATTATTTAGCCTGACATGTTTACAGCTCCAAATATTATAAATGTTTCAATAATATATTGTGTTCAATGTAATTCATTTAAATGTGCTTTTCTCATTTTAAAGTTGCTCCCAGAGAGCAGACTTGCTTATTAAAGGTGAGATTTTTCCAGTATTTCCATTCATAAATGTACAGTAGTCAAATATTTCAGAACAAATATTTACAATAATTGACCCAAATGTGATTTTCTCGTCCTAAAAGTTGCAGCACATTACCAGAGGCCAGACTGACTTACAACAAGTGAGATTTTATTAAACATCTCCTTTCTTCGTATTTTTACAGTAGACTAATATTTAGTAAAATATTTACAAAGATTTACATAAATGTCATTTTCTCATTCTAAAGGTTGCAGCACACTCCCAGAGAAAGAATGACTTACTACAGGTGAGATTTTACCAAATATATCCTGTCATATGCATACAGTAAACAAATATGTAAGCAACAGTAGACATATAATTTTGTACTTGCAAAGTTTCTTATAGTCAGTTAAATGTCTGTTGAAGGAACAGTATCAACAGATATTAAGCAGATTTACTAATACTCAAATGGACCATCAAAATAAAGTGTTACCCACAAAATACTTGTTGACTTAAAATAAATGCAGGCAAGAATTTACTAATACAGTAGTATTTTAATACTGCAATCCACACCAACAAGATTTGTTGACATACTGGACATCACACATTTTCCAAGGCTGTAGTAGATGAAAAGTAACAATGTTCAAAATGCTCAGTTCTCAATGTATCATCAAGGGTCACAAGTATACATTTTGTCAGTGTCCAACATTAGGCACGTTCAAATCAAGACTGAAAACACATCTGTTAAAACTAAATGAGCACTGTGCTACGTCCCACAGATGACACTACTATGTCTTTCTATTCTTTTTTATTCTTTAAAACCTGTTATTTTTTATTCTTTAACACATTTTACTCTGTTTTAATCATTTTTATTCTTTGTTGTTTTTATTTATTACTTATACTCGTCTTTTTTATTTCTGTTTATGTAAAGCCCTTTGAATTACCATTGTGTATGAAATGTGCTATATAAATAAACTTGCCTTGCCTTGCCTATGCCTATATGCTTTTATTTTTTACTCTCAATCTTCTAGTTGATGTTATAGGGTCAGTTCACACAAACATTTAAATTATGTCAATAATTACTCATTCCATTCCAAACCCCGGAGACATTCTTTCATCTTCAGAACACAAATTAAGATATTTTGGAAGAAATCCGAGAGCTCATTCATCCTTCATAGACAGCAATAGTCCAGAAAAATACCAAAAAAAAACTCCCTAAAACAGATTAATGGTTCAATCTGAGATTTATAAAGCTACAAAAATACTTCTATGTGCACACTAAACAAAAATACCAACTTTATTCCACAGTTTCTTCTCCTCAGTGTCAGTATATATTTACCAGCACTGTATACTGATGTACACCCCGGATGCCCACGTGTGACTTCCTAAGGACAAGCATTAAGAGCACACTCTTTTGAATGTGTGCACCATATACTGACAGTCAGGAGTTTTGAATGAAGATTGAAAAAATGTTGTACTGAAGGCTTATGGTCTGTTTGGAGGATTGTTTTGTTTTTTTTCTAGACTTTGAACAAGTCGGGACCTTTTCTTTCTATAGCGGATGAGAGAGCTCTCGGATTTCATCCAAAATAACTTAATTTGCATTGTGAATAAAGTTGAACAAAGATTTCAAGGGTTTGGGATGACATGAGGGTTAGTAATAACAGAATTTTCATTTTTGGCTGAACTAACACTTTAACTCACATTTTATGAATCACCAAGGACAGTTTCAGCTAAAACCTTCTTTAATTTTACACTGAAAAAAATCTACATCTTGATTGGCATCATAATGAGTAAATTAACAGCAAAATTGCATTTTTAGGGAAGCAACTCCTTCTTTTAAACCTTCTGAGCCTCAATTGTTGCCACCCTGTTTATTAATTCCTGACCTAACATGAAAGTTAGAGTTTGCGCAATATTTTTTTCTAGGAAATAATTACACGGTTAATCTTGAGGTGCCAGCATGAGGTCCCATGCTAAGTGGAGGGTTTTAAAAGTAAAAACATTTTAAAAATGCTGTAAACCATAATTTTAGCGCTCTGCTTGTGTGGTCGTTCAAGTGTTTCAGACCTGCTACAAAAGAGGCATTATAAAATGTGTAGTATATAAACAGCCCAGACCCTAGACCATAGTGACACAACAAACTCTTTATGGAACACTAAGCAAAGGTAAATCCTCTATTCTCACTGTAAATGACTTCTTCTCAAGGTAGGAGACCAGCATGTACTGTAAGCTTTTTGATTCAACCTTTGCTGAAATGATTTTTAATGGAATGAATTGAGGACAAACGGTGCGGTAAGCCACAGGATTTCTGCATGAACAGACTAAATATTTTTGTTTTATACACAAACCTTGAACACAATGTTCTTACACAAGATTGAAGTATATCATTTGTAAACCTAAACTGTGTAGTGGTTTGTAGAAAAGGCTAAACAGAGTGCTTCAGTGAAGGCTAAACGTCTAGGTTCTGCAGTATAGCTACCTAATGATTCTCAAGGACTCTGTAATGAACAAGATGGGCGTCAAAAGTTTGTCCTGCTATGGGTCAAAGCCTCATGTAACAGGGCAGTCAGTGTCCCTCCTGTTGTTGCATAAATACTGCACATAGCTTCAATTAGATTTTTTAACATGCATCAGAAGGTGTCCTGTATAATTGTATTGTGTTTATTTCTTAATGTTTTACATTATTATGACCATGATTAACAGAAGACATCCACTAAAATGTCTTTGTTGTGTGTTACTATTCCATGAAATAATAAAAAAAAAAACAGACTCAAAAAAAATCTTTTCAGGCATATTTAAAACAAGAATCATTTGAACACATGCTAAAACACTAACAAAACAATAAAATATATATAATACAAAATTATATATACAGTTGAAGTCAGAATTATTAGCCTCTGAATTATTAGCCCCCCTGTTTATTTTTTCCCCAATTTCTGTTTAACAGAGAGCAGATTTTCTTCAACACATTTCTAAACATAATAGTTTTAATAACTCATTTCTAATAACTGATTTATTTTATCTTTGCCATGATGACAGTAAATAATATTTGACTAGATATTTTTCAAGACACTTCTATTACTACTAACGTGTGAACGTTATCACTATGACATCTATCAGACATTGGATTTTTTCCAACACAAATTAAAATCAACTAAATATCAACTTAACTTGACGTCGTTATTAACTTAAAGTTGTCCTTAGACACTGACTAGACAATGATTTTTTGTCAACTGACCAAAAATGTATGTCTTATGAGGTTGTGTGTCTGCTGGGTCAATTTAAAGACTTATTATGTTAAAGACTTATTATGTTATGTTATTGTGTTAAGTAGGCAAGGCAGAAATTATCAATTTTGACTTCAACCTTAAGCTGTTTTATAAAATAATTATAATTATAATAATTATATTATATATAATAAAATATTATATAATTATGATAATTATTTATATATATATATATATATATATATATATATATATATATATATATATATATATATATATATATATATATATATATATATATATATATATATTCATTCATTTTCTTTTTTAGGCTTAGTCCCTTTATTAATCTGGGGTCGCCATAGCAAAGTGAACCGCCAACTTATCCAGCATTGATATGCTACCCATCACTGGGAAACATCTAAGTACACACTCATTCACACACATACACTACAGCAAATTTAGCTTCCTCACTGTGGGGACTGTGGGGGAAACCGGAGCACCCGGTGAAAACCCATGCAAACACGGGGAGAACATGCAAACTCCACACAGAAATACCAACTTATGCAGCCGAGGCTCAAACCAGCTACCTTTTTGCTGTGAAGCGATTCTGCTCCCCACTGCGCCTATGTGCTGCCCCTATATATATATATATGTGTGTGTGTGTGTTGTTGTCATTCAGGTTTGTTACCATTATGTAAGGTGTTGCATATTACAGTTTGGAAGAACGTGAGGTAAATACAACTTTTGGATGAACTGTTTCTTTAAAATCCTAGACCTAGCAGATAATGTAAAAATCAAAGGCTTCTACGGCTGACACACTGAACCACTTTTTTTTCTCCACTAGAATCAATGAAAAATCTGAATTTCATTGTTTTTAGCAGAGGGGAAAGTGCAGTACAAACAAACCCTTGGGGCAAAGGTCACTTACCTCAGCATGTGGCCACCACAGTGAAATACCACTCTACACATAAAAACAGCCATGACTTCTCTACTGACCTATATATGTCTACAATGAAATACAATAGCAGTCCCTTTTGTGCAATAAAATGTCACAGAAACAAGAAAAACAGCAGAGTCAGCGGAGAGGAATCTTATAAAGGTCCAAAGTGATGGAAAGTCGCCTTTGTTTTTGGATTCTCCACTTAAATATGCTGGTCTTTGATGAACTGAGAAGGAGGAGGAAAAGGTGCTGATAGCATTTGAAGAGTTCAGAATGGAGGACAGAAGAGAAACTTCGCTGAGTGCCAACATCTGGTTCCAATAAAGCAGCACACATTGTACCAACAGGAGAAAGAAGAATGTCCTGACGCGAGTCATATCCAGCATCATTTCAAAACGCCAATTCACATTCGAAAACTGTAAAACACGGTGTTGGCTCCATGTCCTTGGTAAAGTCATTTACACTACTTAAGTAAGAGCACATTTTCTGTGTTCGGTAAGATGGAAAGCATCTGTCCATGACCAAAGTGGGGAACAAAGACACTTTCGTTCAACGTTTCAAATAGGCTTTTTTTTTCTGCCTGCATCAAAGTCAGCGCAGTAAAAGAAGGTTACATGTTCACTCTGCATTTCCGGCTTTGTAAAAGAAACAGGAACGTATTTACTGTGGCATTTCCTCCTCTAAAAGTACCATGGGGGATGGTGAAGTAAACGGGATGAAAATGCCATGCATGGAAAGGAAGAAACGGTACTGCTAAAATGACTGAAATTACTCTTGTTCTCTCATCACTTTTACTCCAGCGGTCCTGACGCTTAAAGGCTTAGAGTTTCCAAGTCTTGCACTGCCATAAAGATCAACCAGGACATAATGACAAACATTCCCTTGAACTGAGATCATACCTGCAACCACAAGTATATGGACTCACCAAAGCTGGTTAAAATAGCACAGCAGTCCAACGATGTGTTTGCTGTAAATAATGAGCACTATTATTTAAGCTCCTACTATATATATCTATATATGAGGTCATTATCACTCTCAGCCCTCCTGTGGTTCAGCTGGCAAGTGTAAAAAAAGCCTTTTAGAAATTATGTTTATTGAGAAAAGATTGCATCAGACTTATCGAAGTGAGTTTTTCTTTTTATTCTGAATAAAAAAGTTACATTTATTCCTGGTTTGCTTAACATTCATACTCATTTTTAAAGCAGAACATTTAATAATTGGATTATATGGGGGCTGCTGATGAGTGTGGTGGATTAAGATGTGATTTACAGCACTTCTGCAGAACCTACAACAGCATTTTAATTCAGAAAATAAACAGGAATCTCGCTTCAAATAATCAGAAAATCAAACAAATCTAATATACTTGTGGATGATAGTGAATTATTCCATATATAAGTACAAGAAAATGCTGAAGAATTCACTTGATGAATCTTTAGATGCATTTATTTATGAACTAGATGCTTTGACGACCAAAATAATGCAATAACACAAATAATGCTACCAATATGAGTTATAACATTAGAGAAGAACATTAAGGATTTTGAGGGATGACTTTTAACTTGCTCAGAGATGGCTACCCTTCAGGCCACTGTAACTAAACTCACAAGCCAAGCTGAAATGGGTTTTTATGCTTTATGTTTTGTGACAGAACGTAGTTAACTAAATCAGTGTTTGTGGTCTTTGTTTGACCAAAATTGTGATGGTATTTTTATCAGTTGAGAACTTGTCAAAAACTGCTGCAAAAAGTTGATTTTTTTCAATGCTTGTATTGAATTTTAATGAGCAACATTGAAACTAGAAAAAGAACAGGACACTCGTGAACATGCTGTTCTTTTTTTAGAGATGCTTTTGGTTCTTGTGTTGAATTCATATTTCAGTTGACCCAAATTAGAGTTCAAATTTAGATATTTCGAGGTGTCTTGTTGGAAAATTATTCAAATGAACAGCACCAACAAATCAATCATAAATTAACTTTATTTTAATTGAAACAAATCTACCAAGTGGGATCACACCCTAAACGATTTGTAGTATTTCAATCTTTAAATAAACGCAATAGAGCACTAAATGAATCTCGTTCTCTTCAAATGAACAAAAAATTAACAATAATAAAAAATCCTGATAATGCTATTCTTTCTTTTTTGTGTGTTATTTAGGATCTACCATAGGGAAGCTACAGTAAATACTAGATAAATGCCATTGAGTGTGGTGTCAACATGAAGCTGTTTGATTTTGGATGTGGTCACTGTTGAATGCAAACATCTGTGAATATAGGTCAGACCAGCAGCCAACATCAGGGTCCTATCAAGCTCTTTTGCAGTGCATTTGTCATGAGAATCATTTCAAATCAACAGGTCCTATTTGCAAACAACAAAAAAGGTCTGCTATAGGTTAGACACAGACCTTAATAACAGATATTTCTATCTATCTACCTGTTAATCTTTATGTTTTGCTAATATACCGACGACTCAATTGTCAGTTAAATATATGACTTTTATTGAAAACCATAATTTCACATTAATATCGGCTAAAATAGCATGTTTTCACTGTACTGGTAATCTGTAAAAATCCCGTAAGGCGGTACAGCCACAGACATGAGGACTTTAGACAGTGAATGAGCTTCTGCTGCAGTGAATGGAAACAGACCATTATATAAATAAATAAAATAAATTATAACCTAATACATTAAATACATATAACGGCCTCTTTCAAAAAACGGGGTCCATAATAATAGCAAAATCGGCAGGTTTCCTGAGACAGTATTCGCTTAAAAAAACGTGATAGTACTCACCTACGTGGAGACAGTAAGCGGAGCTCGCATACTCCGAACCGGCGGAGAAAAAGCGGCTTGACGAGACAGTCGACGCGTGGCCGGTAGTGCGGTATATTCCCGTGATGTGGCTGTGAGATGTTGACGCTGAAGGTCTTATTCCCGGGATGTTGGCAGCTCTCAGGAATGCGCTCCGATGTTACTGCAGATTCGGTAACTCCCCCTCAAAGTGAAATTTAACCCTCTAAAGACCGGATTCAGTGCGTCCAGGGCATCACACAACACACGATACGCATCAACCAGTGCTCCTTATGCCTCCCCACTTTTTTTCTGCTCCTGCTGTTTTATACCGTGTTAGTATATTTATTTATTTATTTAATTTTTTTTTCTGGATAGATGACGTTTAGTTGTGCATTACAACACATCACTGCTGTTTCCAGTCAATGAAATTATGCAATACTTTACCGTCAACAAACTGTACAAGCTGTACTGTCAACAAAATTCTCCGCAGTGAACATTCATGTTTGTTCCATTTAATTTCATTAGCTTTTATTTATTTAATAGATTATATATAGATTTACGTGCTTATGTTTGGAGCTGTTTTGTACTGTTATATTGTTATAAAATACCGTTTTAAATTTTGTTATAGAAAGTCTTTTAAATAGCTTTTCTGAAAATAAGATGTCAACATAATATTGAAATATTCATTACTCAGTTAGACATATGTTATGAAAATTAACATATTCTGACCTTAAAGGGAGAGTTCACCCAAAAATGTTAATTTCATTAACATTTACTCATCATTTACTCACTAGTTTGAGGTTCTTTCTTTTTTGAATGCAAAAGCTGTAACTATTGACTTGCTTGGTATTTGTTTTTCCTTAGTCAATGGTTACAGGTTTTCATTCATTCATTTTATTTTCAGCTTAGTCCATATATTTATCAGGGGTCGCCACAGTGGAATGAACCACCAATTTATCCAGCATATGTTTTACACAGCGGATGCCATTCCAGCTAAAACCCAGTACTGGGAAACACCCATAAACTCTTGCATACACATACATTACCGCTCACTCAGTTCACCTATACCACATATATTTGGGCTGTGGGGGAAACCGGAGCACCCGGAGGAAATCCACACCAACATGGGGAGAACATGCAAACTCCACACAGAAATGCCAACAGACCCACTGGCTCGAACCAGTGACCTTGCTGTGAGGCAATTGTGCTACCCACTGCACCACCGTGACACCCACAGGTTTTCAGCTTTCATTAAATATACTTATGTGTGTTTAACAGAAGAAAAACAAACTCATAAAAGTTTCAAACCACTTATGGGTGATTAACAGTGAGTAGATTTTAATTTTGGGGTGAACTATCCCTTTGCTTAAGTGAGTATTCTAAATGTTTGTTATATTTGAAATAACCTGTGCTAAATGTTTATTACATTTTAAACGTTGGTGAAATGTATTATTAGCAAGTGTTGTACTATTAGTTATATGTATTATTTTCTGTGCAGTTAAACCGAACATTTAAAGCTTTATTCTTCTGATGCTTGAAAACAATTTGTCTTTGAAACATATGCATACTCCCCACATCAGATTATAATTTGGATCTAGGAACGACTGGCATTTTCTGATTGGATGACCTTAAACATCTGCCAGATATTTTAACAGTGATAAGATTAGACAGATAAGTCAGAGCCTGGCCCTTAAATACCTCTAAAACATACATACAAATTTTAAACTCAGTTCTAAAACATATCGGCAACCAATTTAGAGAGCACAGGATAGGCGTAATGTGTTCAAACTTGCAGGTGCCAGTAAGAAGCCTAGCGGCTGCATTTTGGACCACTTGAAGATGATTTATACAAGATTGGCCGATACCCACATAAATTGAGTTACAGTAGTCCAAGCGTGATGATACAAAGGCATGGATTAATCTCAAATTCCGCACGAGTTAAAAAGCATTTCACTTTGGCTAATAATCTCAGCTGCAAAAAACAAGATTTAACTACTGCATTTATCTGTTTGTCAAATTGAAGGGCAGAATCTAGAATCTATATATATATTTAGTATATGTATAATACTATAATACTATATAAACAGTTATAATATTTATAATAATGTTAAAATGAATGAATAATTTTAGAAAGTGAACATTAATGTAATAAATTAATCACACAACTGTTATGCATGGATTTATTTTAAACGGTTCCCAATTCTCTCAATCCATAACGTTCTATCATATCACATTTTCAATTAAAGTCTCCGACATTTTTATTTAATCTATGATACTGTTCATGGGTGGATACTCTTCCCCAGTCTGTAGAAGAAATTACAGTGTGTCTTGAACAACGAAGGATGAGACAGTAAATGAGAGATCGTGAGGGAGAGAGAAGGAAAGCGAGGGAGTTGTTTTCTCAGTCCTCCAGTTGATTGACAGTTAAATGGACAGTATTTTTAGAGCAGGTTTTGCATTGTCTGAGAGAACAGCGCTCTTGTTTTAAAATAGAAGCCTTCTCTGAAAACAATATCATATACCACAAGGCATGCAGATTAATCTGATCCTTCTGTTGAGTTAGTTTTTTTTTATTTCATGTTCATTGTTTATTCAATCTTTTTAGTGTCTCAATAAGAACCTCAGGCCAGGAAACTAAGATGTAGCCCTAAAGAGAGAACCACGGCTGCTGAGGGAAGTGTTTTTTCCCCCTGACGTCAATGAATGAACAACATGTACAGTACAGTACTAAAGGAAATGAGTGTGTTCTTTATGTCCAAAGGCGGGCATTATAGAAATAAAGTGAACATTGAGAGAAACACATTTCCTTTTCAATACATTGATGCACGTACCTTACTCAGGGGCCCCTGATATCCAACAACACAATATTTGAATGCCTACCACCCCTTATTTAAATACAAAAAAACAGTTTTAGGGTAATTAGGTAAGTTATTGTATAACAGTGGTTTGTTCTGCAGACTATCGGAAAAATATATAGCTTGAAAGAATTTTTAAAAAATTAAAAGCTGCTTTTATTCTAGCCAAAACAAACAAAGACTTTCTCCAGAAGAAAAAATATTTTCAGACATACTGTGAAAATTTCCTTGCTCTGTTAAACATCATTTAGAGAATATTAAAAATAAAAAATAAAAAATAAATTCAAAGGGGGGCTAATAATTCTGACTTCAACTATATATATTTTTTCTTTTGCAAATATTTCCCAAATGATATTTAACAGAGCAAGGATTTTTTTCACAGTATTTGCTTTAATATATTTAATATATATTTTAATTCATCTTTGTTTTATTTCAGCTAGAATAAAATCAGTTTTTTTTAATCAGTTTTTAATTATTTAAAAACCATTTAAAGCTTAACATTATTAGCCCTCTTAAACTATATAGCACTATTTCTTTTTGATTGTCTACAGAAAAAAACATCATTATAAATGACTTGCCTAATTAATCTAATTAACCTAGTAAAGCCTTTAAATGTCACTTTAATCTCAATAGTAGTATCTTAAAAATATCTAGTCAAATATTATGTACTCATGGCAAAGATAAAAGAAATCAGTTGTTAAAACTATTATATATAGAGATGTGTTGAAAAAAAGCGTCCATTAAATGGAAATTGGGGAAAATATATAGAGGGCTAATAATCCAGAAGGGCTAATAATTCTGACTTCATCTATATTTAAACACTGCAAAAATATTCATAAATTAGCAGTTTTTCATATTTTGTGATTTGTGTTTTTATTTTTGCATGTTTATTTATGCTTTTGAAATGCATTATTATTTTAGGCAAGTTATTGTATAATGATGGTTTGTTCTGTAGACAATCGAAAAAAATTAGCTTAAGTGGCTAATAATTTTGACCTTAAAATGGTGTTTAACAAATTAAAAACTGCTTTTATTCTAGCCGAAATAAATGTGAAAATTTCTTTGCTCTGTTAAACATCATTTGGGAAATATTTAAAAAAGAAAAAAAAAATGTAAAGGGGGGCTAATAATTCTGACTTCAACTGTATATAAGCAACAGTTTGTTAGGGCAACCGGATCACCAACAGAAAAAGCCCCTCCACATCAAAAGCTACTGTTCCAAAATATTTAAAATGATTCTAATAGTTAAATATATTATGCTCAATGGTGTAAAAAGACAATTTATTTTTGTTTTTTACCCAGACATTTAAAAAGAACATATTTTAGAGAAGCAATTACAATACATTGATAACTTCAACTGTATACATACACATATATATATATATATATATATATATATATATATATATATATATATATATATATATATATATATATATATATATATATATATATATTATTATTATTTTTTTTATTTCATCTTTATTTTAATTATTTATTTACTTTTTGTGTTATTGGTTTGTTGTCTTTTCTTTTTTACATAACTGTACGCAGTATCAAAATGAATAACTGAAATACATTAAGGTCATCCTAAAGCAGCCTTGGACATTTCCGAAAAAGTGCTCATATTGCACATTTACAAATCTTGTTGAAAGCTGTATGACAAACTGTGACTCAAAGAAGACACAAAAAGGTGAAAAGGATATGAGCGATCGTCACGTTGCCCTTGAAATGACAGGCAGACAGTCCCTCCTTTTGCTCCTTTCACTTCCCTTCTATTCTGCCGACTCATCAACCACGTGAAAAAGAACCGCATTCATAAAATCTTTGCAAAGAGGCACTGGAGAAAAGAGACATTCGCACTTTTTTGCACCATTTGTTGTCAAGCTCAAAACTCTACAGTATATCTTTGCTTACAGCCAAATTAAGCCAAAGGTCCAAATAACTTCCTTATCTAAAAGAGCTCTTGCAGGTCCATCACCAACTATACTGTAAATCAATAGTCAGATTAGCAATTGTGTGTTGAGAGAACCGAGTAAATGACACTAGTCCTAAGAAATAACAGCAAAATAAATATGCTCTTGTAAACAAACCACAGTTAATCCTTACCAGACGTGTCTTCAAACTCTAAAGTTAAACATGGTTTAAACTCGCACTTGTAGCACTCTTTCTTTGGACTAATGTGAAGCTTAGTTGCCATAGCGATGGTCCATAACAGGGCTCATTGCCCAGAGCTTGTTTTATTATTTGACTTTTCAAATAATGCCAGACATTTTAAGGTGTTTTTCTCTGGATAGCATGCCTGAAAATCTGAAAAACAGATTCAGAGAGGAAGCGTGGATGGATAAATGAAGTAGGGATGGAAAATTCTTTATAGCAAAGTAGGGAGGGGGTGCAGATCTTCCGCCCTGAAATAAATGTGCTTGGACTCCTCAAATGCCAGATTCATCCAGGGCTCCCAGAGTTCACTGGTCAAATGACGTTACCTCATATTTTACAGGAACCCCTTCAATGGGTTGGGGCTTGCCAAATAAAGGCTACATTCACTAGCTCTGAGACTCTTGCATTTATGAGAGGAAGAAGTCAGTGCGTGTTGAAGGCTCCAACACTGCTGCGTCTTTGTTGCTGAACTGCCTTACACCAAGTGTTTGAGTGGTTATGAATGAAGCAAAACATCAAAGAGATTTCCTCTACAGAAGACTACCAGTGCTGCTCTGTCCCAGCGGATCTATTAATCTCTAATCTCTGAACATAAGTCAACTAATTGCACCACAGATATACTAAGCTGCTCTGCAGATATAGATAAGAAACATTTAATTCACACACATATACATATATATATATATATATATATATATATATATATATATATATATATATATATATATAAACAGATTTTTGTTTTGGAGTAAATGTGTAGTATTTTAATGTTGTATACACTCACTGGCCACTTTATTAGGCACACTTCTCTGTTAAAGGGAACTAAACAAGATCATTTACTCACTATTTACTCACCCTCAAGTGGTTCCAAACATTTATAAAAAAAACAAATTCTGTTAAAGAATGTTAAGATTGTTACCACTGACAGTTACAGGTTTTCAGAATTGTTAATTATTTAAAATACCCATGGTGCCCTCAAAAAGCGAGCATATCACAGCATGATCATGTTTGCTGGGTTAAGTTTACCAAGACAAAACTGAAAAAGAGAAAATATCCAGTGAGCAATATGTCAGTATGTCCAGACTGGTTTAAGCCATTAATAAGGCAAAAGTAATTCATACTCTCTTAAACACATATGTCAAACCTTGAATCAGATGAGCTACAACAGCAGAAGAGCACAGTGGTGACACTCCAGTAAACTCAGGCTGCAATTCACACAGACTCAACAAAGCTGCACAAGAGAAGATTGGAAAAGCTTGCCTAGTTTCTTATGTCTCAATTTCTACTCTCTCAGAAATAAAAGTACAAAACCTGTCACTGGGGTGATACCTTTTCTGAAAGGTACGCTTTTGTGTACATGTCCACATTTGTTCCTTAAAGGTACATGTTAATACCTAAAAGGTTTGAATGTGTACCTCATAGTACCCAAAGATACAAAAGTGTGACTTTAAGATACCAATGTGTACCTGTAAGGTAAAAAAGATGTTCTTTTTGAAAGGTACCACCCCAGTGACAGGTTTCACCTTTATTTCTGAGAGCGTATAACATTTGAATTATCTGTTAATCTATACTGTAAAAAAAAAAAAAAAATCCATAAAATTGGTAAAAATTGCAGCTGTGGTTACTGGAATCTTACAGTTAAAAATATGGAAGAAACCATAAAATAAATGTTAACATTTTATAGTAAAGTACCCCATTAAATTAATTTAAAGTGTTAATACACCGGTGTTTTACTGGTACAATGTTTTTGCACAAAGTATTAAAATCTACATGTTGCACTGACAAAAGCACAACCAAATGCATGTCGTGTTAAGAAAGTCATATAATAAACCAATATCCTCACAAACAGATTTTCCACCAGCAGAGAAACATACATATAGACAACCCAGGCTCATTCTGATTAGGTAGCCCTATATACATTTCTGGAGATTGCGAAATATGTCCCAGGAGGTATGTTTTTTTTGCAGTTTTATTTTTTGCGAATGCGCCAGAGGTTGCTGTGTACGCTTTTTCAGATCTCAAATTTTTCTCGCGACTGCTATTCGTGCCTGCTCTTCTTGTGTAAATCCACCAGAGGCTGCTGTCGACAGACTGACCAACCGACCGATCCCCCCCCCTTCACTAAACCCAACCAATAGTGTTTTCTCAACTCAAGTCCGCCAACGTATATGGCGAGCTAACTGAACAAACTGGTAAGTTACCAGTGGTAACAGTGGGAAAGCCGTCCATACAGAGGTCCAGAAACGTATTTAGGGTTACGTTTTCAGAATGAGCCTGTGTTGCAACATAGAAGACCTTCAGTGACATTCACTACTAAACACCATCATGGTAACACATGTGACACTAAAGCAATGCAATAAACATTATTTATCAACATTAGATGTAACTTAAAACTCTAATGTTTTTCACGAGAAAAAAAATAACACAAATAAACATAGCAATGTCACCAAAATAACATAAAAATGAAAGTGTCAAGTTTTACGATTAATTAGTCAATGGATTAAATAAAAGTCCTGTCATAATTTATTCATACTTCACTTTTTCCAAATCTGTTTGAGCTTTTTTATTCTGCTGTAAACAAAATAAGATATTTTGAATAAAGGTGGAAACCAAGCCATCGACGTCTAGAGTGTTTGTTTTTGCTACTGTGGAAGTCAGTGGTTACAATTTTTGGGGGTGAACTATCACTCTTTTTAAGGAAAGTTAATGTTAATTAGGTTTTGAGTTTTTACTGTTGCGTTTTTACTTTTTATCATTAAAATAAGGGCCATTTTTACAGCTTATCCATCCATCTATTCTATTCATTTATTGGCAATGCCTCAGATAAATCAGATAAAAATAAAATAAATCCTCCTCAGCCCATTGGAGCCGCAGTTTGCTCTTCTCACTGAGTATTTTGCTTTTCCCAGAATGCTGATACTTACATTCCAAGAGCCGGTGAGACACAGACATGTGCCAAGTTTACACTGTCAAAGAGTGTGTGGGAGGCGGCAGCTCATCACGAACAGAGCCTTACAGCACATCTAAACACTCCAACCTGAAACAAAACTGCAGTTCAAACCAGAACAATTCATGAACCAAGACTGTCAAGCAAGACTGCGATCTCTTCTATTTCAAAAGTTTGGCATAAAAACGGTAAATTATGGACCAATAAATAAATAGAAAATATGATGCGCACTTCTGGCTTTCTTCCTCTTTAGTTTTTCCACTCCACTTCCAATGTGAGTGACGTTGCAAGAACAGACCATCATCTATAAACGGACACCAGATGTATTTTCCGATGCTTATGACTTTTTACAATGAAAGTCTGGATTGTATTAAAGCCCATTCACAGGAAGAAGAGACATGCCCAGAATGTAGGAGTTCAATCCTTTTCACCACAAAAAAAGTAGTTTTCGTACTCATTTCTTCAAGGAGATGTTGTAACAGACGCCTGGAAAAGTTTTCAAGCATTTTTGGTTGTGCAACAGAACCGAAAACTATTTCTTCCAGTAAATCATGTGTTGTTTTGCACACACTTCTGACATTGTTGCACACACATGTGAGTGTGTAAACATACTACTATAGTCTTTTTTTTAAAAGTCATCTCAAAAGTGAACACTGATCAACCTCTCAGCTCCTGCCAAACTGCTAAGGAATGCCTTAAGATGACAGACTTTACATCCCATTTTCACAAACACCGCAGTTCTTTCCAGTCCAAGAAAGGCTCCCCATTTCTACAAGTGTCTTTGAACGTTCTCTAAAGTCATTTAGTATTTTCATTTCCCCATCAGAGGAGGAAGCGAGTGGTCCTTCTACTTTGAAGTGAGAGGCCAGGCGGACCAAGGAGTCCTGGTGGTTTTACATAGCCTGCACAAAGGACTTTAAGCATTTATGTGTTTTTGTGGGTGAGAGTGTGTTCAAATCTAGCCGAGACAATGCTGCCCAAACATGAGCAAAGTACCTTTTTACACCAACTAGTGGCTGTTTAAGCGTATTAGGTAGGGGAGTCTGGCTGGATGCCCGAGGTAAAACAGAGGCTGCCTTGTCGAATGCTGAATAAAATGTACTACAACAGTGTGCTGTACTCCACTCCTTCATGTCCAGTAAAACATTGCTGTGCTTCATGGAGAGGGAAAAAAATCATAGAGACCCACATATGGAACTTATTAAGAGAAAACTAAAGCCAAGAGAAATTCTATTGTGGAACCAGGGCATCGATCCATAGAGAGATATAAGAAAATCTGGAGATGTAAAAAACAGGGTGAGGTTGTAATGGTTAGACGTGGGCAATAAAATTATTTCGTCATTGTGTTTTAAAAACATGGTAAAAATATACAACGGTCACTTTATTAGGTACACCTGTCCAACTGCTTGTTAACGCGAATATCTAATCAGCCAATCACATGACAGCAACTCAATGCATTTAAGCATGTAGACATGGTCAAGACGATCTGCTGCAGTTCAAACCGAGCATCAGAATGGAGTAGAAAGGTGATTTAAGTGACTTTGAACGTGGCGTGGTTGTTGGTGCCAGACGGGCTGGTCTAAGTACTTCAGAAACTGCAGTTCTACTGGGATTTTCACACACAACCATCTCTAGGGTTTACAGAGAATGGTCTGAAAAAGAGAAAATATCCAGTAAGCAGCAGTTCTGTGGGCACAAATGCCTTATTGATGCCAGAGGTCAAAGGAGAATGGCCAGACTGGTTCGCAACAATAACTCAAATGACCATTCGTAACAACCGAGGTATGCAGAAGAGCATCTCTGAATGCACAACACCTCAAATCTTGAGGCAGATGGGCTACAGCAGCAGAAGACCACACTGAGTGCCACACCTGTCAGCTAAGAACAGGAAACTGAGGCGACAATTCGCACAGGCTGAATAAAATTGGACAATAGAAGATTGGTAAAGCGTTGCCTGGTTTGATGAGTTTCAATTTCTGCTGTGACATTCAAATGGTAGGGTCAGAATTTGGCATCACCAACAAGAAAGCATGGATCCATCCTGCCTTCAATGTACTCAAAAAGCCTCAATCCAATAGAGCATCTTTGTGATGTGGTGGAATGGGAGATTCACATCATGGATGTGCAGCCAACAAATCTGCAGCAACTGCGTGATGCGATGATCATGTCAATATGGACCAAACTCTCTGAGGAATATTTCCAGTACCTTGTTGAATCTATGCCATGAAGGATTAAGGCAGTTCTGAAGGTAAAAGCAGTTCTGAAGGCAAAAGTACCAGTACTAGTAAGGTGTACCTAATAAAGTGGCCAGTGAGTGTACACATAGATTTATGCTAACTTGCAGAACAACGCCGAAATAATTAGCAAGAAATCTGTATAAACTGTAACTCAGAATATAAATAAATTCTGAGTTATTGATACATGTGCTTGCCAATTTTTATTATTATAAAAATATTTTATTATTTAAATTTGAATGTTTATAAACTGGGAAGCAAATAAAAAAAATTAACAAGTAATCAGCAAAATTATAGGTCAAAAGTAATCTAAAAGTCAACCCAGGCTCATTCTGATTTCGTAACCCTATACATTTATAGAGAGAGCAAAATATGTTTTCAGGAATCCACCAGAGGCCGCTGTGTATGCTTTTTCAGATCTCAAATATCGACCAGAGGCCGCTCTCGACTGACTGACTGACTGACTGACTGACTGACTGACTGACTGACTGACCGATAACCCCCACCCACCCCTTCCTAACACCCATCCAAAAGTGTTTTCAAAGGCACAGATTGACCTGCCCACCCACTTCCCTAAACCCAACAGACAATGTTTTCAAAAGTAATCCAGAAAAAGACATTCTCATGTCTGTCATTCTCACCCTGTTATTTACTTGTTTATTTTTTTTAGCTTTTGTTTTAGTCCTACCTGCTTTCTGGAACAGTTCTTCACCGGACTCAAACCCCGTTGTCACAGTCAACTCTGCTCTGGTTCTCAAGTCCTCTGACAGACATGGCGAGCTACCGAACAAACTGGTAACCGCAGAAAAGCTGTCCATAAGGAGGTAAGCGGTCAGCTGGTAAGTGAGAAAAGAAACGGTGTCATACCACTCTGTAGCATTAGTTTTAAAGACAAAATGCAGCCATACGTTCCTCTGGCTACATAATTCGCAATCTCCAGAAATGTATATAGGGCTACGTTTTCAGAATAAGCCTATGTTGCTAAAAGTAATCTAAAAGCAATCAGAACAGACTGCTTAACAGAAGTTGTCTCGATTAAATTACAAACCACAATTTTCATTGTCTAATTTTAATCAGTAACAGCAATATATGTTATTTTAGTTACAACAACACTGTTGTAGTTTAATTTTAGTAAAAGTTTTAGCAATTTCGTTGTGTGAATTTTTTGCTTTTTGTTTACATTTTTTTTTATAAATTCTTATTTCATTTTTAACTTATTTCTGTCAATGTGTATTTTATATCAAGTAAACAAAAGTATATTTTTAATTACATTAAACTATTACTGTACTATTACTGTAATAGTTTATATTAAAGAGAAGACACCACAAATGATGACAGATGAATTAAAGCACTCTTTTTGGCACTAATGATGAAGCTGAAAAGAGGATAACATGTCTCTTGTGAAAGTATTCACACAAATTACAATCTAAACAAGGCAGAGTGCTTTCTTGTTTTGAGGTGTTTGAGAAAAAGAGGAAATACATTACTAATGCTTTCTCTGTAGCATCATTGAGAGCATCTTGAGCGTCAGCATTGCCATCTGATTTGGCAATGAATCTGTTCAGAGGGCTGTTGAGGATTTTGAGGCAAATTTACCATCCACAACAGTCACTTTCACAACAAGGCCTGCATGCATTATTCATAATGCCATTTGCTACAATTATAGTCTGTTCTTGCATCACATCCCAGAACACATCTTTTTCTAAAATTGCCCCACAGACTCATTAGATTTTCTAATTTTAGCTTGTAAGTGGAATAATATACAGTTAGCCGATCATTATCATGGATTAAACCCTATAGCTTTGCCCAAAACTGCTCCCTGTGCTCTATACGGTGCACTTGGTGCAGCCTGTTGTGGCAGTGGTATTTGAATTCTCTGGGAATTAGTTCACAACATTCACTATCCTTTAATCATGTATGATTTATTTTATGTACTTTTGTTGAAGCCTCATTTCTCAGATTTCAAGATGCTGAATTATCTGACCAAACTTTCTAGTCATCACTGACTTTACACTGAGTGGTTCTAAAGTGACTGAAACCCTCCGACAGCACGTTGTCCAGATGAAGACCAAAGGTATGAAGATCCCTTCAGCCATATCAAGATATGCTGATCATCAAATCTTCTAGAATAATGCATTTTTACAATGTCACAAACTCTTTCAAGTCACCCAGATAGGTTGATTGACAAATGTATGAGATGACAGGATAAAAAAAGAGAATCTCACTGGCAATCGTTCAACACTGCAGCTGAAACTGATGACCAGTTAAGTGTTAAATAGGGTAAAGATCTGTCTCAGCATACAGTGTCTCAACTTTAAGAGAATTTGCACTGAAAACCCAGACATACATCAGCAGGATGATGCTACATAACTGGTCCGGAGTTTGCTTTCATCACTAAAGCAAACTCCGGACCAGTTATGTAGCATCATTATATCATTATATCCACTGGAAAGCATTATGTTTATGATAAAACTGGGTAATAAAGAAAGAGTAAATGTTATGACGATGTTAATTGCAGCAGGAGTTGAGTCTCTTATTTAGCTAGATGGCAAAGTGAATGTCAATTTTCATGCAGGACAATGAGCCTTGTCACATAGTAAAACAGCTAAAGCATTTCTGTCTAGCTAAAGACATTGGAATAATGAAATGGCCAGACCAGAGTCCTGATATAAACCTGATTAAAAATCTTTAATAACAACAATATAGTTAAAAAACATTCAGTAAACTGTGAAAAAGACAGAAAACAGAGTATCAAGATCTCAGAGAGACCTGTGACCGACAACAAAAATGCTTTTACATGTTGAACAAAGAAGTTATTTACATATATTATTTTTGAAAAAATGAAATGTTAGTAAATTGTTCTAAAATTATTGATCTCCACCATATGTGTATACACTATTGTAGATTTATCATTTATTACTCTTCTCAAGTTAGTCTGTCCACTTATTAAGGCAACTTGTTTATCTTGTAGTTCTCCTATGTAACCCCATTTTTTGTCAATTTTTTTGCTGTAGGTGTAGAATATTTGTTTGCAGACTGGCATTTAAAATATTTGCTAGTTATCTCTAACTTAGTTCACGTTGAAGCACAGCATGTTCTTTCCAGGAGTTGATATTCACAGTTTCTGCTGTTTCTGTTAGAAGGGTGTTAAAACCACAACCCTTTCTTGTCTACCTTATCAGACGGTATCTATCGTACCCTGAGCGCCACGATGACATGACCTCATCTTGACCCTGTTCCGCCTAGGTAAAAGAAACGATCTGCTAGATATAGATAATGGATAAGTCCACTTGTCCTTAACCCATCAGACAAAACATCTGTTCCTGACACTGCTTATTACTCTCAGGTTTTATTATTCTTATTTTATACATGATTTGGTTATGTAGATTACTCAAACCTTGCTGTTAATATTTTTCATTTCAGTGTTACAGTAATAATGTTACATTCAGGATATAGTAATGAAAAACCTGGAAAAGCTTTGAAAAAAACAAAACAAATAAAAAGTCAAAGAATTCTTTTTCAATATAAATCAAATTAATTCTACAAGGCATTCAGTTCTATCATTTATTTTCAGTAGTTTTCTTCATTATTGTTCCACTTTTTGTGTATAAATTATGTTTGAGGGATTATGCTTTAAAATATAATTATTTTCGGTCCTTGGCCAATCACATGTTTTTAAATACTTTTAGCAAAGTGTTGTGTAAATATCATCTAAATAAATTTGATTTTGTTTTATAAATTACAAATATTCTCATGCATTTTACTTTATACTTTTTTAATATGTATATATAGACATTACATGAAACATTATGTCAGGAATATTAACCTGAAAAAGTCAGGTCTCAAAAAAGTCATGGAAAAGTCAAGGAATTTTCATTTATTTTTATTATTATTATTATTATTATTATTATTATTATTATTATTATTATTATTATTATTATTATTATTATTAATAATGTAATAGTAATAAACGCAATAATGACTGGAGTAATAATTTCATTTGAAACTACACACAATAAACAATAAAACAAACATTTAATAAATAAGTTCATTCATTCATTTTCTTTTCATCTTAGTCCCTTTATTAATCAGGGGTCACCACAGCGGAATGAACCACCAACTTATCCAGCATATGTTTTACACAGCAGATGCCCTTCCAGCTGCAACCCAGAACTGGGAAACACCCATACACACTCATTCACTCATATACAATGCTATTTATTTTATTCAATTCACCTATTTTGAGCTGTGGGGGAAACCGAGGCGCCAGGAGGGAACCTACACAAACGCAGGGAGAACATGCACACAGAACTGTTATGAAGCGGACAGGAGACAGAGGTAAGGAAACGTTAGGGTGTTTATTAAATGACAACAAGGAGCACATGAAGGATAGCCAGGAGGATCAGGAATGATGTTGGGGTCTTTTCCTCCGTGGCTGGGTAACAGGAATACACGAGGATGGACAGCACACACCAGATACAGCTGACAGAGGATGACACAGACTTGGAAGGACTGGAAGACAGGACGATTCGGGAGGACCAGGAAGACTAGGAGGAATACAAAGAGAACAGGTAAGTAAGTCGTTTGTTTTAGCTGAGGATGACTACGCTGAGTGGTCGCTCAGTTGTCCGCTTTCGTCGAGACGAGCCCGGACAATGAGCGACTGGAGTGCTGTGCTTTTATTTGGTGCTCGTGAATGTGATGCAGCTGTGTGCTCATTAGAAGTCAGGTGATGGTGATCTTCGTGAGTGGGGGTCGTGAGAGCCTGACCAATCCATGACAGTACCCCCCTCCCCAGGGCCCGCTCCTGAGGGCCGACACCTCCGACGCCGTGGTGGTCTCCCTCTGCCTCTAGGCGCTGGGAACTCAGGGTGGCTCTCATGAAACTCCACCATGAGACTAGGATCGAGAATATCAGCTCTGGGAACCCATGTCCTTTCTTCGGGGCCGTACCCTTCCCAGTCCACCAGGTACTCCAACTGGCCACCACGACGTCGGGAACGCAAGATCTCCTTCACTGCGTAGACGGCTCCTTCTTCTAGGAGCAGTGGAGGAGGGGGTTCCTCTTCGTGGTCAGGCTCTGTGGAGGGAAGAACAGGATCGTGATAGGGTTTCAGGAGTGATACGTGGAATGTAGGGTGAATACGGTAGTGAGAGGGTAATTGTAGTTTGTAGGTGACGGGGGTAACCTGTTCCACGATGGTGAAGGGACCAACAAATCGGGGACTTAACTTGCGAGAGGGCAGTCGCATGCGTATGTCCCGGGTGGATAGCCACACCTTTTGTCCGGGTGTGTATCTGGGTTCTTCAGACCTTCTCCTATCGGCGGTTACCTTGCTTCGACGGACTGCCCCTGCAGATGTTGATGAGCCTCGTCCCAGACTCTCTCGCTCTCCCGGAACCAGTGATCCACTGCGGGGACATCAGATGGTTCGCCATCCCAGGGAAAGAGCGGTGGTTGGAAGCCCAGGACGCACTGGAATGGCGTGAGTCCGGTGGAGGGTTGCCGCAGTGAATTTTGGGCATATTCTGCCCAGCCCAAATACTGGCTCCAGGAGTTCTGGTGACCACTGCAGAAGGTCCTCAGGAACCGTCCCACCTCCTGAATCTTCCTCTCTGTCTGCCCGTTGGTTTGGGGATGATATCCAGAAGAGAGGCTGACGGCCACACCTAGGAGCTTGAAGAAGGCTTTCCATAGACGTGAGATGAACTGTGGACCTCTGTCCGACACAATATCTTCTGGAATACCAAATGACCTGAAGACTTGATTAAAGATATTGTCGGCAGTTTCAAAGGCTGTGGGAAGACCTTTCAGAGGGATTAGTTTGACAAACTTTGAGAATCTATCTACTATGACTAGAATACAGGTATTACCTTCTGACGAAGGGAGGTCAGTGATAAAGTCCACTCCTAGGTGTGACCAGGGACGGTTCGGAATCGGCAAGGGATGGAGCTTTCCAGCGGGTAGATGACGTGGGCTCTTGGATTGGGCACAGTCCTTACAGCCCTGAACATATTGCCTCACATCCCTTGCCATGTTTGGCCACCAGAATCGTTGGGATACTAGCGAGAGAGTATTGTTGATCCCTGGATGTCCAGTGCCTAGCGAGGTATGTAAGGAGTGGATCAGATCTACCCGGTGTTCAGGTGGTATGAACTGCCGATGAGGAGGGCATCCCGGCGGAGCAGGGGCTTCCGGAGTGGCAACGACTGGAGGAGCGTTCCAGGTGATCGGACAAATGGAGATGTGTTCGGGAAGAATCTTCGTTGGGAGTTCTTCATGATCGTGATGCTCGTGTAAACGAGAGAGAGCGTCTGCTCTTAGATTCTTGGGTCCTGGACGATAGGAAATGGAGAAATCAAAACGTGAGAAGAAAAGTGACCATCTGGCTTGACGTGGACATAGTCTCTTGGCCTCTTTGATGTATTGGAGGTTTTTGTGATCTGTGATCACCTGGAACGGATGTTTGGCTCCCTCCAACCAGTGACGCCACTCCTCCAAGGCTAGCTTGATTGCTAGAAGCTCCCTGTCTCCTATGCTGTAATTCTGCTCCGCCGGGCTCAACTTCCGAGAGAAATAGGCACAGGGATGCAGTCGGGGCGGTGTATCATGATGTTGAGATAATACTGCCCCGACGCCGGTGGTGGATGCGTCCACTTCCACCACGAAAGGAAGATTTGGGTCAGGATGAGTCAGGAGTGGGGCCCTTGTGAACTCCTTCTTAAGAAGGCGGAAGGCTGCGGCTGCTTCTTTGGTCCACTCCAGTCCTTTGGGTTTACCCTTGAGGAGATTAGTGAGAGGTGATGTAATCCTGCTGTAGTCCTTGATAAACCGTCTATAAAAGTTAGCAAACCCAAGAAACCTCTGGAGCTCCTTAATGGAAGTGGGTTCTGACCAGGATAGAACAGCCTCAATTTTCTTCCCATCCATACGTATACCGGTTTGGTCAATGATGTATCCCAAGAAATGAATCGACTTCTGGTGGAATGAGCATTTCTCCGCTTTGAGGTAGAGGTGATGTTCTCTCAATGTGTGTAGGACCTCCGCAACGTGTTGGCGATGTTCGGCCTCACTCCGGGAGTAAATGAGGATGTCATCTATGTACACTATTACACAGTGGTGAAGAAACTCCCGGAGGACTTCATGAATGAAGTTTTGGAATACGGAGGGGGCGTTGACCAGACCGTAAGGCATGACCTCATATTCATAGTGGCCAGTAGGGGTCACGAATGCTGTCTTCCATTGGTCCCCCTCACGTATTCTTATCAGATTATACGCGCTGCGGAGGTCCAATTTAGTGAAGACTTTAGCTTCTCGGAGCTGTTCCAAAGCGGCTGGTACCAGAGGAAGGGGATATCGGTATTTTACTGTACCGTTATTTAGGACCCTGTAGTCGATGCATGGACGCAGCCCTCCGTCCTTCTTGGCCACAAAGAAGAAGCTTGAGGCGGCTGGTGATTTTGAGTGACGTATGTACCCCTGACTCAGAGCCTCCCTTATGTAATCTTCCATTGCCTGATTCTCTGGAAGCGAGAGCGGGTAGATCCTACCTCTTGGCAACTGGGCATCTGGAACTAGGTCGATCGCGCAGTCCCATGGCCGATGCGGCGGTAGCTGGGAAGCTCTCTTGGGGCAGAAGACATCATGAAAGGAGCTGTACTCCTTAGGAATGTGGATAGACTGCTTCTCAGGAGGGCTCTCGACCGATGTTGCAAACAAAGAAATGGGGTTCCGACCTTGAAGAGGGAGATTTGGAAAACAGGCAGGTGTACATCCAGATCCCCATTTCTTTATCTCTCCTGTGCCCCAAGAGATGATGGGATCGTGCTTCACCAGCCACGGGCGCCCTAGAATGATGTCCATATTTGCACCCTCCAGAACCAGAAATTGAATCCTCTCTTGATGTAACAACCCCACTTGAAGAAGGATGTCTTCGCATTGTCGATGGATACGGGTCGAAGATCGAGTGCACTGGGTTATCGGTTGTATCTGGTATATATGCGAGGACGCCTCAGTACGGAGGTGGAGTTGACGACAGAGGGATTGGGAGATGAAGTTCCCTGCTGACCCGGAGTCGATGAGGGCTGTGACAAGGAGAGAAATAGAGGCAGTAGTTATTTGTACGGTGGTAGTAAGTGGTTTACATTGTTCAATATTCGTACTGAATACACTCACTGAAGTCCGAATGGGACGAAGGGGACACTCCATACGGGTGTGTCCACTGACACCGCAGTATAGACACAGACCCCGGGTCAGCCTCCTCTGTCGTTCCGCTGATGTCAGTCTTCCAGACTCTATTATCATGGGTTCTGGTTCTGGAGAGGCTGTTGACTCAGGCGATTGGAGGAGTGCAGACGAGGGGGTGATGGTGTCCTGTTGATAGGAACGGAGACGATCGGAACATCGGAGAGAATGTTGGATGAATCTCTCCAGACCCATTGTATCATCTAATGTGGCCAGTTGGATTCGGAGAGTGGGTTCCAAGCCGAGCCGGTACGTGGTCAACAACGATCTCTCATTCCATCCACTTGCAGCTGCTAGAGTGCGAAACCGGAGAGCATATTCCTGTGTAGATAGAGTACCTTGCTTTAGATGATACAGCTGCTCTCCAGCGGCTACTTCCCCATCAGAACGTCCAAACACCTCTTTGAAATAATCCGTGAAGGTAGTGATGGAATTCATGACCGGCCCGGCTTGGTTCCAGATCGTCTCAGCCCATTTAAGTGCAGGTCCAGAGAGTAGAGATACGATGTAGGCGATCTTCGACTTATCTGTGGGATATAGAGAAGGTTGCATTTCGAATATGAGGGAACATTGTAACAGAAAACCATTGCACTCCCCCGCTCCGCCTGAGTAGGGCGCTGGTCGGGCCATGGGACTGGAAGGAAGGGCCGAAGAAGAAACTGTGGAGGCGGAAGTGCTCGGTGCTGGTGGTGCGTTGGAAAGTGGAGCTGGTGGCTGTAGAATCCGCTTCAACTGGTCCACCAGCTCTTGAAGGTGATCGGGGGTGCTCATGTTGTCGTCGTTATGGGTCCGGGCTTCTGTTATGAAGCGGACAGGAGACAGAGGTAAGGAAACGTTAGGGTGTTTATTAAATGACAACAAGGAGCACATGAAGGATAGCCAGGAGGATCAGGAATGATGTTGGGGTCTTTTCCTCCGTGGCTGGGTAACAGGAATACACGAGGATGGACAGCACACACCAGATACAGCTGACAGAGGATGACACAGACTTGGAAGGACTGGAAGACAGGACGATTCGGGAGGACCAGGAAGACTAGGAGGAATACAAAGAGAACAGGTAAGTAAGTCGTTTGTTTTAGCTGAGGATGACTACGCTGAGTGGTCGCTCAGTTGTCCGCTTTCGTCGAGACGAGCCCGGACAATGAGCGACTGGAGTGCTGTGCTTTTATTTGGTGCTCGTGAATGTGATGCAGCTGTGTGCTCATTAGAAGTCAGGTGATGGTGATCTTCGTGAGTGGGGGTCGTGAGAGCCTGACCAATCCATGACAAGAACTCCACACAGAAATGCCAACTGACCCAGCCAAGACTCGAACTAGTGGTCTTCTTGCTGTGAGGCTACAGTGCTAACCACTGAGCCACCGTGTCGCATGTCATGGAATTTTAGCAGGAAAAAATGGTATGAACCCTGTACATTTTTTTATTTTGTTATTGCTAAAATTAAAATGAAAGACCCTGATTTGCCTTGATCTCGACTCAATTGCATCATAAGTGAATAAATTAAAATATATGTGCAATATTGATTTAAATGTAAATTATTTGGCTCTGTGAGAAGAGAAAAGCACAGAATGATCTCTTACCAGTCGCTAATGGAGAAATGTTTTCTTGGGACTTTTCTGCCCTTTCTGTATTGTTTACAGTGACATTAAACAGGACACTGACAATACTACGACTCCTCAAATGCCATAAGTGCCTCATTTAAACCCCCCACTTATATAGTGTTACTGTATAGTTTTCACAAGGATTATACTCAGTTTGAAAACAAAAAAACCTGTGAAAACTAATTCACAGTTTGAGAAGAAAGTGCATTTCTTTATCTTTTTCTCTCGGTGGCCACAATAATTACAGTTTTAAAATGTCAGAGAGAGATTTATGATACTCATTTTCTTTGTGTTTTCTCTATGTTGATGACTGCTTTTCTCTATGTTTTGTAAACTGTATAATTTTGTCTTAAAGGCATAGTTCACCCAAAATACAAATTTACTCACGATTTACTTTCCCTCAAGTGGTTCAAAACCTTTATGAGTTGCTTTATTTTTGTTGAACACAAAAGAAGATATTTTAATAAATGTTGGACAACTTTGGCCACTGACATACAGGGTAAAAATACAATAGGTACCATTTGCATTATTCTACACAATATGTTGTGTTCAGTCGAAGAAAGAAACTCAAATAGATTTGTTTCAAATAGATTGTTTTCGTGATCTGTTGAAAGTATCAAACACAATATAAGGGAAGCAGGTCATTTTAGAGAGATTTTTTTCTGCTTAGTATTTTGTCAAGGATGAATGTTTCCAGAACATGAAATCACATACGCACAAGTTCCCGAAAGCTACTGAATTCTGATGAAATGCAGCCATCTTTTTGTTTGTTCAGCTTTTTTCTTTCTTTCAGATTTCCTTGATTTTTTTGCAGTCAAGCAAACTTTACGGGAATGGAAACGTTTTTGCAAAAAGCGGGAAGATGTAGAGAAAACTTCTCTTCAGGATACACCTGTTATGGTTTCCTACCACACAAGTAAAAAAAAAAAGCATGACCTTATGTACAGGGGCGAATTTAATGATTTTGGGGTTCCAACATTTTGTACCTTAATTTTTTATTATTATTAGTTTTCTTCTATCATTCAATCTCCTTTTCTAGATTTTATCTTAATGCAAAATAAAAATGACATGTAAAGCATCTTGTAAAACATTTGCAACAATTAGTTTTCTTAAGATGAATAAAAGAACTATTTCATTTATTTCAAAACTAAATCTTTACTGATTAGACTGGTGGACTGGTCTATGATTGATAGTGGGGGACACATTTGCGCAGATGTAATTATTACATTACAATAAAAATTTTGAGACCCTCACCGTACAAAATATGATAGAAAACAATGTTATATGTCATTTATAGGTATAGGTCTGCATGATTAATAGATTTTAAACCGAAATCGCGATTTGAAGAGAAACCTGCAATTATTTCAATTATTACTATGGCGAGGGTAATTAAAACGATCCAACTAACGTTACTGTTACTGCAGAACCTACATGTCCATATTTCACTGCGATGAAGAAAATGAAAGGTGTCAACTCTATCTCTGCTCTGCTTCTCTCTCTCTCTCTCTCTCTCTCTCTCAGTGTGTGTGTGTGTGTGGACCATAGGTGTGGACCTTTGACCTGCTTGCGTGAGGTAACGTTTCCTCACACGTGTATAGAAAGCATTGTCAGTGCACAGTGAATGTCATGAAATCAATATGAAAAATGTAACACAATCTAAATGTAAACGGTTTGAAAGGTTTTATATAGCTATATATAAGATTTTAGATATAATATATTACATTGAATTTAAAATACTGTAGTTATTTTCTTAATTTGTCATGACAACTGACAACTTTATCAGGAAAAAATGGTAAATAAACAGTAGCATAGTGTAGCGTGCTTTGTGCTTATGCGTGGTCTTTCTTTGGTGCTGTTAACACCACCACATCAAACCTGCAGCTCCTTTATGAAATTATAAGCAATTGCATTTTAAATTGCAATTTTAATCAGAGAAATCGCAATTCGATTTTTTTTCAAAATCGTGCAGCCCTATTTATAAGGTATCATTTACCCTTCTAGGTACATATTTGGGGGCCCTCAGATTTCCTGGGGCCCTGAGCGGCTGCTTCCCTTGCTTATTGGTTAAATCCGCCTTGTGTGTATATGAATAAGTCCTACAGTATACTGTACAAGCTTTCTGCTTCATATCTGCTTTAGACTAATGCTTGAACTGCACAGTCAAACTAGATGCTGCATTATTAAAATACCAGACAGTGTAAGCCCTGTAAACCCACATTACTGTTTTGACTAGTGCATTAACAAAGGTTTCTCAGATAACACTTTTTGAATGGTTTTCCTTTTTGAATATTAAAAATAAAAAAGGGATAGTTATTATGCATTATAAAAAGGTTTGTTATGCATTAAAAAAGGTCATATTTTGGTTTTTGGTGGTCTCCTACAACAGGCTGATATGCATGCAAGGTCAAAAACACTTTCATTGTCTTATAATCTGGATTTATTTTCACCTAATTATCCCAGCGACTCCAATATGATTTGCTCAGCGATTCATTTGTTCCCAAACCCCTCCTTAATGCGAAGCTAGTGTCTGTAGGGAAAGGCGCGTTCATGTTTTACCAGATCCGGCACTTTATATTTGGTATTGTTTAGTGTTGACGTTGATATGAACAGACGAACAACAAATCATTTAAATGACTCTGAATCAAATCTTTTATTAAAGAATCAATAGTTTTAAACAAGGTGCACTTTCAGATTGAAACCTCAGCTGGATGTTTTCATTCACTTAAAGCTGTGTTACACACTGCATGCAAGGTAATTTTCACAAACCCATTAATAGGGGCTCTTTAATAGTTATATCAATAGTGGTTTGCAGTAGTTGCTCTTGGTGTGATGACGATGTAAAACATGATATTATTACTCAAAGTCTATACAGGAAATCTGTTAATTAATGGAAAAATGTGGTTGCCAGATATTTACTGATAAAAACATGGTCACAATAGTTTGGTTTTTATGAAAGTGAAAAAGCATATATAGTAAAATGAAACAATGGTTATATACAAATGTACTGAAGAACTATTTGTCCTGTACTCGTATTCAGGTGTTGACAAGAGAGTCGCATAAATATCATCACTAAAAGTTATTTTTTTCCACAAGCTAAGTAAATATTAATGTGAACAGAAACTAATCATCATCTTAACAAATGACCCTATGATGCAATAAACATTCAGTTAGCAACATGTCTTATAAGAAAGTGGGTAGGGTAATCTGGTTGCTAGCCAGTAAGTGTTTGCTTTTCAATTACTACTCTTTTTTACTAGCATATTTCTGCTGTATGATTAGCATGTGTCTAGCACATTGCTAGCTTGATTAGCATGGTGATAGCATGTGTCTACTATGATTAACATGTTATTAACACTACATTTATATATGACAGATGAGACAGATAATACTGTGAAATATTTCACAATTTTAAGTGCTTGTTTTTGAGTATATTTTAAAGTTTAGTCTTGCTCCTGTGAAGGCAAATGTGTATTTTTAAGTATTCAGTATATATTTTATCCTTATGCTGTAAATGTTCTACTGTATAGACTAGTGTATATACAGTGTGTACTGTATATACAGTATACTGTATATGTGTGTGTTTTACTGTTGAGTCAACAGTTTATAGTCTGAGAGGACGAGATGAGGAACACCACGAGTGCTGAATAAGCATGTGCAAAATGTGGGTGGTCCTCCACAAACCCCACTCACACACACACACACACACATGCGCACACACACTGACCTCCATTCCTCAGGCTGAACTCCTGCAGGTCTGACAGCAGTAAGTGTGAGCACGTGAGCGTCAGGCAGGTGTTGGGGGTCCAGCTGGACAAAGTGAAGCAGCGTGACGATCCTCAGGCCTACAGAGAGACATCTGGGAGATATTAAGACCTGTTAAAAACAGTGATGGTGTTTGACTAACAGAAAATAATAACTATTATTGTCAGTCAATGCATCATTAGGATTTTAATCTCACATTTTCGGCAGAAAATGTTTCTCTTGGTTGATGAAATAAACAGAAAATGGAGTGAAAAGTTTTGAGTCAACACAAACCCAACTCTGGGTTTATAATATTTTTTTTCAATTAATTGTTTAACCCAGTTATTAAAACCCCCAAATAAGATTGAAATAACCCAGTAGCCTATTCTTTAGATTGTCTTTTAAAATTCTTTAGTTGCTCTCTTTACTCTTACAAGTAAAAAAATGTTCCTTTCATTGATTTGATCATTTATTCCACTCTTGTTTATCTTTATGGTGAAAACAAACTACAGTTGCAAGAAGATCATTAGCAGTGAATACATTTAATTAAACGTCAAAAACTTTTCCTTCCTTTTTTTGAACAGGATATGAAAGAGCAGGAGAGCTAGTTTAATGCTTTACTGTTTTTGGGACACGTTTATTATCCTGCACTAATTATAATACAAACTTCTAAATACTAATCAGCTTTAAATGTTTAGAATTCTTCAGTCCATTATTAGGCCTACATTAAAATGGAGAACAGCGGTGTACCTTGTTCTACCGATCAGCGGTGTGGTGAGAGCGACGCCTCGTGGTGAAATCGAGCAGTGCACACAGGGATCTGACCAGCAGTGCTTGAGGATGTCATTTGGAGGCAAGATTTGTTCGACCGATAAACCATAAGGACTCAAGGAAATCTTAAAAACGCCGCAGAATACTGTAAAATATATTTTCCTTCATGTTAACATTGATTAATGAATATTTGTTTATTTTTAAGATTAAAGAGCCCATATTATGGGTTTTTGAAAATGCCCTTCCATGTAGTGTGTAACATAGCTCTAAGTGAAGTGAAATATCCAGCTAAGGCTTAAATCTGTAAGTGTGCAGTGTTTAAAACTATTGATTCATCTATAAAAGAGTCGAGTCATAGTGCTTCAAACGAGTCGTCTTGATAACGAGTCATTAGGTGTTTCGCGATGACGCAGCTACGAAACACAAGTAGTTAGGCGCGCAAACCCGGGAGATTTGAAACCTGCGGCCCCGCCCACTAACAGAAAAAAAGTCTCACACACACACAGAGACACACACAGAGAGACACCGGTCGAATGGAGTCACGCTGTGCAGATGGATATTATGGACAGTCTAATCAAAGATGAAACATCAGCAATATAGCCCAGCCTTGAGCAGTTCTGAGTGCTTCTGAAAACTATATGCTTTCAAAGAAGACTTCTTCAGTTTGTTAAAGGAAGGATCAGTATAGACTGTCAGAACATGGATCAGTGCATCATGGATCAGTTTCTACCCCCATTTCACAAGTGTAAGTAAGTGCGATTTAAAATTATTGCCTCGTTTACTCTAGCTTGCAAATTATGTATTTAGTTGTGTTTTGTTACTTGTAACTGCGTGTACTGTATCAGGTTAACTCTTTATATTCCCATATCGCGTGTAAAGCCACGTTGAAAACGCGACGCGTGCCGCTTTGATTACGGATCGTCAGCTGTTTACACACATGCAACGGACAAGTTTCAAAATATTTCAGCTCAATATTATTGTCTCCTCGTGTGTGTAACGCACGGGTATTCGCGGATATAACTGAGCGCCGCTCCTCTATGGACGCGCCGGCCCTGTGTGTGTGTGTGTGTCTGTGTCTCCTCGTGTGTGTGTAACGCACGGATATTCGCGGATATAACTGAGCGCCGCTCCTCTATGGACGCGCCGGCCCTGTGTGTGTGTGTGTGTGTGTGTGTGTGTGTGTGTGTGTGTGTGTCTGTGTCTCCTCGTGTGTGTAACGCACGGGTATTCGCGGATATAACTGAGCGCTGCTCCTCTATGGACGCGCCGGCCCTCTGTGTGTGTGTGTGTGTCTCCTCGCGTGTGTAACGCACGGGTATTCGTGGATATAACCGAGCGCCGCGCCGCGCCCTCTCTATTCACCCGGTCCTCTATGGACGCGCAGGCCCTGTGTGTGTGTGTGTGTGTGTGTGTGTGTGCGTGCGTGCGTGTGTGTGTGTGTGTGAAAAGAGCAAGAAGACTGTGACCTCCTCGCCTGTTCTTGGACTTTTTGCTCAATAAAATAGTTAGTCGTCAGTATTTTCTAGTCCATCGTCTGTGTTTACATTCACCCACTGGCAGCCAAAATCCACTGTGAAGCGTGTATGCACTGTGACTACTTTTATATTGTAGATTAGCAGCTGGGCATTTCACTCTAGCACTGAAGCCTTGTCCGTGTCGACCAATCGCAGCAGGCTGTCATCGGTCCAATCAGCGCAGATTAGCTTCGCGCTGAGGAGGGGGTTGGGAACAAATGAATCGCTGAACGATTCATATGGGAGTCGCTGGGATAATTAGGTAAAAATAAATGCAGATTATAAGACCATCAAAGTGTTTTTTGACCTTGCATGCATATTAGACTGTTGTTGGAGACCCTTACAACCTACATATGACCCTATTTCATGTATAATATGGGCTCTTTAAGAATTCAATACAGTAAGTAAAAAGATGATAATAACGTAATAATAATTAATTAATTATTATTACACTTTAATTAATAAAGTGACCAAATTTTTTTCAATTATTTTTAATTGAAATCGGCTGGGTCAGTTGGCATTTCTGTGTGGAGTTTGCATGTTCTCCCGATGTTTGCGTGGGTTTCCTCCAGTGCTCCGGTTTCCCCCACAGTCCAAAGACATGCGGTATAGGTGAATTGGATAAGCTAAAATTGTCTGTAGTTTATGAGTGTGTATGGATGTTTCCCAGTACTAAGTTGGGGCTAAAAGGGCATCCGCTACATAAAACATATGCTGGAATAGTTGGCGGTTCAATTAATAAAGGGACTAAGCCGAATAGTTTGGTTTTGTCAATATGCAGTATCAGGACAGCTATATCCATTGTAGTGCTCTTTTACAATTGATTTGTTCATTTTTTTTCATTTTCCCTTTTTTTAAATTGTTTTTAGGGAGACAATTTTATCATCTTTCCGGGGACAACAGATGAGAAATAGCCTTTGGGGCAGCTCTGGGGGTTTTGCAGCAATGTTAGTTAATGCACACTTTCCCTGTCCTATGAACCAATAAATAAATTAGAGTTTTATTTTTTATCCATTTATTTACATCAGGCCTGTAGCCAAGGGGATAAACCCCTCACTGACAAAGGTCCAGAATCTGTCCCATACATGAGCTCATTTGTTCTATTTTGACTGCTATCATGACATCATAAATAGTGAAAATAACCCATCAGAAAAGGCTTTAAGACCAAGCAGAATCCTCTGTCGGCTATTGCTTCAGTGTGTCCTAAGGTAATCAGTTTTGGCCAATGCTAACAAATATTTAAATTTTATAATCTGATGTAAAAGAGAAGTCATCTTTCGCTCCTGTATTGTTTGAGAAAACATTTTACAAGCAACTTTTATTGTAAATCTTGGACCTTATTCTTGAAACATAAAATGACCAATAAAAAGATGTGAAGCAGCAAAAGCGGCCCATATTAAAATTAATTTGAATACTATTTTAGCTATTGACTTTATCCAAGAATATTCAAATGTTTTTTCTTTTTTTTTTACAAAAAGGGCTAGAAAAATTGTGAAGCTCCACATTATTATTATTATTATTATTATTATTATTATTATTATTATTATTATTATTATTATTAGTAGTAGTAGTAGTAGTAGTATGTTTTAATTATTCTTTATTTCAAAGGGCCAAATTCTGCCTGAGGACAGTTGAATGTGCTGGCCAGTTTGTTATTTGCCTAATAAATGACAATAGACTACTGTTTTTAATTTAAATCTTTAACAGATTCCTTTTCTTCTAATGATATATGCTGTAATAATTTTGTATTTTAAAAATAAGTATTTTTTCATATTTCTTTTTTCTAATTGTTTAGGAAATGTTTTTGTTACATCAAAATGTGTGATGTATGTATGATGTATGCATGATGACCATCTGATTAGCTAATCCAGCAAAAAAAAAAAAAAAAAAAAGTGCTTAAAATGTCACTAAAATGCAGCATTTAAATCTCATTATTAAATAGAAAATGAGGTGAATAACTGCAAAAAGATCCACTTTTGGAGAAAAAAAGAACCACCCCGTTCACTAGGCTCCTTAGGGCATTGAAAGATGACCATGGATACTATAGGGGTATTTACATAAAATGTCGAGAACTGCTGATCTAGAATTAGCATTTAGGCCTAAAGTATAATTCAGCTGGTTTTTGGAGTGTGGTTTTGTTGTTTAACAAGTCAAATACACCAAAACACTAATGTATGTTGGGTTTGCTGGATGTTTCTATTATTGCATTGGGGACGTATAGGGCACTGTAAAAACGTTAATCACAAGTTAAGAAGTGCTTTTAGTGGTTCAAATGGCCTAGTCTAAAAATTCTGGATGAAACTTTTCTCTTATTGAACTATTGTGTCAGTCAGGGGCCGATAGATGGCAGTATTGCCCTCCATCTCCCACACAATCAGGTTCTATGAGCTCTAATGAATATTACATCCAAAGTAAACTTATTTCATTACTATAAAACACTATTTATTTCCTGATTCTGTTTAAAGTAATAAAAAAACAGCAATTACCCTGTAGGTCTACTTACAAAACAAACATATAGATGGCTAGTCACCTCAGCACATGCCTCGAATAAATGAGGTCATCAAATAACTGATGTAATACATTTCATTAAAACAAAAACATGTGACGGGAATTAAAGACATGTCAGGACATCGCTTCAACTTGCTTCATGAGGAAGTAAACTTGAAAATGCTGCTCATTTGTCGGACAAACCGCTCATGTCTCCTACCAGGACCGAGCGACACGACGGTCCCCTGACTGACGTTCCCTTCCGCCAATCAGTTGAATGGATGTGTGGCGACTCTCCAATCACAGCACAGGCGGGGCGGGGCTTGCTCGGAATAGCCTCTTCACTATTACGTCATGCGCGAACAGCTGGTCCGTTGCAAGAGCTGAAAATGTGGACAAGCGTAGCGATATAAAAATCGCGTCCGTGTCGTCGGGGCGTAAACAGTCAGTTTATCACGATGTGGTGGCTGGAAGGGTTTCGGTCGGGGACGCGCCGCCTGGAGATCCTGTTGCTTGTTTACACCTTGCTCTGCTGTGTCGGAGGTGAGTCGCTCAGTGAGGGCTGAAGTGAGATCTCTATCTTGATGCAGTGGAGCTGTCCTTTGTGCTGGTGCTGAACTGAACTACTTCACTCTGTGCTCCGGCACATCCGTACAGCCTGTGCCACATTCAGCGCTGCTGCTGCACTTTGGCCACACAGCAGGGGGAAAGCGTTTGTTCTTAGCACTGCTGTTTTATTTGTGTCTTCATGTTGTCCTGGGCTCATGCCCGAGAATAAAGCGCACACTACAGTCAGTCAGTGAGTGAGTGAGTGAGTGAGTGTGCTACATTCTTGAGGAGCTTCGCGCGAGAAGTGGACGCTTCTTTATTTATCGCAAGACTTATATATATGGCATTATAATCTGAGAGCAAAGTAATTATTTATCATGTTCCGTATCGCAACACACTTTATTGCTTTAAACCCCCAGGGTGTGCTGGCCTAAATTGTTTTAAGTCAGTTTTTATTTTATTGTAGTCAGTTTTAGTTTAACGTGATTTCGACAATATCAGTTGCCTTCGGGAAATATGTAGGCCAATTATCCAATTATTGCTTTTTAATGTGAGTGTGGACTTACCTCTAGTCATCAGACGCTTGATAGCGCTAGAAGAGCGCCGAGTTGTTTCTTGTTGTTTATCTGGAGATGTTCTTGTAGATCGCATCGATAGGGAAGTTAATCTGGCTGCCAGAGCAAGACAATACCTGCGCTGCTCTGCCTGAAAGCGCGTCTGATGGATGCTGTCGGCTCGACTTCATCTCCGGCACTGAATTCACATCTCCTGCTGTGCTTAAGTACGACACGGATATAACAGACACTCGTGTTCTTTGGCTTTTGGGCTGCGTTTTTACCACATTCCATCACACAAAAATATTGTATCATATAAGAACTCCTTAATTATTTATGGTTAGTTTTTTTTTACATTTATATATATATTAATACTATTATTATATAATTTCAGGTCCATGCTGGAAACCTGACAAGGTTACAGTTGTTTATTTGAGGAACAAGTACGGTTAAAATCAGAATAATTAATCTCCTTTTGAATGTATATATATATATATATATATATATATATATATATATATATATATATATATATATATATATATATATATATATATATATATATATATATATTTGCCTAATGATGTTTAACAGAGCAAGGAAATTTTCACAGTATGTCTGATAATATTTATTCTGAAGAAAGTCTTGTTTGTTTTATTTCGGCTATAATAAAAGCAGTTTATAATTAAAAAAAAACATTTTAAGGTCAAAACTATTAGCCCTTTTAAGCTATTTATTTTTTTCGATAGTATACAGAAAAAACCATCATTATACAATAACTTGCCGAATTACCCTAACCTGCCTATTTAACCTAATTAACCTAGTTAAGCCTTTAAATGTCACTTTAAGCTGTTTAATGTGTCTTGAAAAATGTCAAATATTATTTACTGTCATCATGGCAAAGATAAAATAAATCAGTTATTAGAAATGAGTTATTAAAACTATTATGTTTAGAAATGTGTTGAAAAAATCTGCTTTCTGTTAAACAGAAATTGGGGGAAAAAATAAACAGGAGGGCTAATAATTCTGACTTCAACTGTATATTGCTGAAAACTGAGCTGAAGTATTTTACATGGTTAAATGTGCTTATTATTATTATTATTATTATTATTATTATTATTAAACAATGTTTTTATCCATTTACATTTTCTGCATTTATTTTGCTTGACTGTATAAGTTGTCAGAGGTTCGGAATTAATTGAAATGGTCAATTTTTTTAAACCTCTTTAAAAACCCATTGATTTCAGTTACAAATTTAAGGTCACACACACATCCAAATACACACATCACAATCTTTTTTACTCTCTATGATGAATAGAAATAATGTTTTCTCAGAAACCACAAGGAATTAAATTAGAATTAAAAGTGAAATTGTGAATCATTTTATTTCGTAGAACCTATTTCAGTAATCTTTGTAGAATTTGTACATTTAAAAAAATATATATATTCAAAAAGGCGGCAACACCAAAAATGCCAATTTATTAAATTAAAAAGGCTGATATAAGGCCTTGAATCAGCCTTTTTAATTGAATAAATTGGCATTTTTGGAGCTTTGGTGTTGCCGCCTTTTTGAATATATATTTAGCACTTTTTGCTGTTTGGCTGAGCACCCATTTAAAGTGATATGCATGCTTTTCACATAAAAAACTTATTTTACTACAATAGTGCAGTGCATGTGTATCATGGAGGGCCGTGAAAAATGTTTTTATATCCAGTGAATACCTTTTTATTATTTTCCGTCAACTTCACTGTTGATGAGATTCATAATGCATGAGCAATTCATAAACATCACTTGATTAACAGGGCATCCGACGCGTTGCAAAGAGATACGCCAGTCACAGGACTTGGCTGTGCGCTCGCATTGATCACAGTATTGACAAGCTGCAGGAAAGGAGTGATGCTCTCAGGCTTGCACAAAGGAGCAAGACCAATGAGCCATCAGGTCTCAAGGGAGATCGAGTCAGAGCAGACCAAAGAAAACAGTTCAATGTGACAGACGTAGACAAAGAGCCGGGCTGCGACTCGGTGAGCGAGAGAGAGAAGAGTCCCTCAGCCGA
Source organism: Danio aesculapii (assembly GCF_903798145.1). Classification (NCBI taxonomy): domain Eukaryota; kingdom Metazoa; phylum Chordata; class Actinopteri; order Cypriniformes; family Danionidae; genus Danio; species Danio aesculapii. The sequence continues at coordinate 40,631,417 of NC_079439.1, read as the reverse complement.
CCTAGTCCGTCTCTCTGCCTCACTGTTTTGGTCTGGAATCTGCAACCGTCGCACACTCTATTAATGTTTTGACCCGGTTCAGTTAGACCCTTTATCCTTTTGTTATGTCTGGGCAAATGACATAACATGGGCATATGACGTGTTGTATGATTGTATGAACAGTCACACACAATTGTAATCTATCTATCTATCCATCTGTCTATCTATCTATCTATCTATCTATCTATCTATCTATCTATCTATCTATCTATCTATCTATCTATCTATCTATCTATCTATCTATCTATCTATCTATCTATCTATCTATCTATCTATCTATCCATCTGTCCATCCATCCATCCATCTATCTTTTGATCTATCAGTCTTTCTGTCTGTTAGTATGTTCCTAAATCAATCAATCAATCAATCAATCAATCAATCAATCAATCAATCAATCAATCAATCAATCAATCAATCAATCAATCAATCAATCAATCAATCAATCAATCAATCAATCAATCAATCTCTGTGTTACAGTCCTTTAATATTGTGAATTTTTATGTTAAAGCTAAGCACACTTGTGCGATCCCATTATGCTGAGACATGACCCGTGAAGGGAAGCTTTGTACTGAGTGGTGGTACATTACTTAACGCTCACATTTGCTGCCCTAGAAGATACTGCGCATTATTATTAAGCTGAACGCAGGTAAATTTATGAGGATGACAGCCGTTGTTGAAGCAGGAGCAGCTCATTTGTAGCTATACATGCTGATACATGTTGAAGATTGATTTCTGTTCTGGAACCAGTAGCTTATGTGATGTCAGTTTGTTAGCCAGACTGTCTAGTAGGGCCTGGGATTTATTTATTTTCTTTTAGATCATGTACAGAAAGTTAATTTGATGAGACACTTTCATATATTGTGTCCTATCTTAAATGTGAAACATGAATTCACTGTGTTTGTGTGTGTATTGATCTTTAAAATGTGAAACAAATATAAATATATGAACAGGAATTAAAACTTAAGGAGGTCACAGGATCTGTTTAGAGCACACAACTGTTTCAGAATACAAAATAATAATGCATTGCCAAATGGTGGCGCAGTGGGTAGCATGATCGCCTCACAGCAAGAAGGTCGCTGGTTCGAGCCCTGGCTGGGTCAGTTGGCATTTCTGTGTGGAGTTTGCATGTTATCCCCGTGTTCGCGTGGGTTTCCTCTGGGTGACATGCAGTACAGGTGAACTGAATAAGCTAAATTGGTCGTAGTGTTTGTGTGTGAATGCAAGTGTGGATGGGTGTTTCCCAGTGTTGGGTTGCAGCTGGAAAGGCCGCGTAAAACATGCTGGATAAGTTGCCGGTTTATTCCGCTGTGGCGACCCCAGATTAATAAAGTGACTAAGGCAAAAAGAAAATGAATGAATGAAAATATTGCCACTATCAAATTAAATGATCTTGCTCATTGTAGTTGTTATTGCAGTGTTGTAAACAGCCTCTTGGCCTATTGCTTGTTGCTTTAAAATATACTTTTGATTTAGGCAGGAAAATGATGGCAATAACAGGAAAATGATGGCAATAACAATATTAATACTATTTTAAAAGTTGTGATTCGGCCGATCACAATTATTCATTTATTGTAGAATCATACTAGGTAATCACAGTTACTTGTGATAACAGTGATAGTTGTTATAATAATGGTGTTAGTTTGAAGAAAGGGACAATTTAAGTGTATAAACAAAGGCAATTAAGGATACATTTGTGAATTTTTGTCACTTCATACATTCTTAGTGCTTAAGGTTTTAAAAATGAGTTTTAATAATGATTCAAGATGTGACAGAGATGCTTATTGAATAACTGTATTTAGGCAGAAAGAAGTAATAAGAAGAAATAATAAAAACACTGCTGTAAAATACACAAAGACAGTCTTCCGTATATCTTTTATTGTATTATAATACATTATAAAAGGAAATAAGAATAGAGAGAGAAGTATTTATTGGACTTTTAAACATCTAATTGTGATTAATTTCATACAAAGTACAAGGTCGCATTTACATAATACAGAAAACATGTGTATACTTATTATCTATATGTAAATACACACCTAAGTATATACTTTAAAATATATAAATGTGTATATATATATATATAAACATGATAGTTTAAAAAACTCATTTCTAATAACTGATTTATTTAATCTTTACTATGATGACAGGACAGTAAATAATATTTGACTAGATATTTTTCAAGACACTTCTATACAGCTTAAAGTGACATTTAAAGGCTTAACTAGGTTAATTAGGTTAACTAGGCAGGTTAGGGTAATTAGGCAAGTTATTGTATAATGATGGTTTCTTCTGTAGACAACTGAAAAAATATATAGCTTAAAGGGGCTAATCATTTTGAAACCGAAATGATTAAAAAAATTAAAAACTGCTTTTTTTTCTACCGACATAAAACAAATAAGACTTTCTCCAGAAGAAAAAATATTATCAGACATACTGTGAACATTTCCTTGCTCTGTTAAACATCATTTAGGAAATATTTAAAAAAGAAAAAAATTAAAACGGGGCTACTAATTCTGACTTCAACTGTGTATATATGTTATATATTATAATTACGCGCAAAAATTTGTATGTGATTAAACACAAATAATCATTTAGTAGAACTTATTAATTTACATCAAATACACTCAAAAATGCAATAGAAATGAATATGCTGTTGTATATATGTATTTACATATTGTATATTGTTCATTAAAACTGTGGTGTGTTTATATAAGGCCTCATGGTATATAGGCAATTACTAATATTGTACCAGTTCAAACTAATATTTCAGTCATCACATCCTCGCTTTTGTTGCACTCCTACATTACGCAGTGCAAACCTTGGTTTCATCAGCTGTCCCCGTGCAGCAACGCATATCACCTTTACTCGCGAGCAAGTCCGAAATCAATTAAAACGCTGCAAGATGAACGGCGCCACAACAAACCCGCAGGGAGATTTAGGGCTTCATTACTTTGCTCAGTCCGATGAATGCGCGTCAC